>NW_027551567.1:9534790-9574807 GCF_008692635.1 Crocuta crocuta
TGATCCAGAAGGGAGAAAATATATCCAAAAACACTGGCCACTGGGCCTAATCCTGTTGGATTAGGAAAGGCTGTTGCTATTGAACAAAGCCTCTGCTAGAGACCACAAATAGATACAAATAATACCAGAAGGGGACCTGAACAAACGAAACTGAACAAGGAAGTCCTGACACGTTAGATCCATGACTTGCAGTGAGAAGAGTGGGCCCACAACTCTTCAGAAGAACCGCGTCCATTCTTTGGGCCTGTCATCCGTTAGAAGATGGCGAGGAAAGAAATGGGACGTAGGGTGGGGAGAGGCAGCAGTAGCGGTCTCCAGCTACGAGAAAAGTTAAACAGTGAAGCACTGAGCAGTAAGGTGGCTGTTGTTCCCTTAGTAAAATGGATATTGAGAGCTAAGGGTTACCTAGCCTAGAAAAACTGGGAGCAAATTTTACCAAACTTTACTCTGCTGGGACACAGACCCTGGTTCCCCTCCTGATTCACCGTCAACAGAGTTGGGGGTAAGTGAAGTCATCTGAGAAACAGGAGTGCAATCACTGTAACCACAGTACCTAAGTTTTCTCTCTCTTTTTTTTTTTTTAATTTATCTTTGTAATCTCTACACCCAACATGGGGCTTGAACTGATGACCACAAGATCAAGAGTCACATGCTCCTCTGACTGAGCCAGCCAGGTGCCCCTAACTTTTCTCTTTTTATATAAAGAGTTAAAAAACACCATGAGTAGAGTTGTAACCTTCATTATTAAAAGTAGAAAAGTAACATAATTATTTTAAATAATTAAAATATTAATTATAGACTTTATATTAAAGAATTAAAAACAGAATAATTAAAAGTTCAATGGCTAAACGGTCCTTGGGAGGAACTTCCAGAATCTTTGACAGAAGAAAAAGGTGCCTTCTTCAGACAAACGACTGAGTTGCCCTATCGGATTTAGGAAATTGTTGAGAACCCTATGGAACTTCTCTCTTTAATGTCTACCTACCAGTATTCAATTTAGATTTGAATAGATATAAAAGGATGTATGCCATTTAAATGTTCCTTTCTTCCTTTTAAGAATTAACATGTTCCCAAAGTGATTTAAAAGTTTCCTTTCAAATTCTAAGGAGCCTCCACATCTTCCAGAACAAAATGCTCAAATTTAGCGGCTATGGGATCTTGATTAATTAAGAATGTTAATACCGTGTTTGTATTTCTGACTTAGAAACTAGTGTCTTTGTTTCTGCTGGACTCCCCACTGGCAGAGGCGAAGAGGAAAACATGAGGGTTAAATGAGCAGCGTGCCCAGAAATGGAGAGTGGGAGAAATCCCTTATTACCAATGATGCCTGAGTGTCCAGGAGCCAAAACTGCAGAAAAAGAATCTTTTGGCTAATTTATGGTTGGCCAGATGCCACCATTTCTGGCCGGTGGCCAGAGGACCTCGGGGAGAAAAGGATGGCAGGACGCCACCAGAGAAGGTCAAGCACTTCATTGCTAAAGCTGCCTTTGGGTGTAGCTGCTCACTGGGAAACTGAAAACTTTTTGTCCAGCAAGCTTCCCAAGTGATTCCTTAGCACATGACATTTGCCAACCTTTACCTAACTGATCCCTTATCCACTCTGCCAATCAAAGCAACGGAGAAATTTCATCTACACTAAATGGGAACAGAAAACAGAGCACTCGCTCCAATACTCTAGGACTTTACATACGAGGCTTCGTTCAACAAATACCTGTCGGATGACATTAAGGCTATCTTTCATGAGGGGCTGTTTGTACTGGCTACTTCCAGTTGGCCTGGAAAAATCATTTTTCTTGATGAATATAATTATTACATGAATTTCTAACTGCACCGAAGTCGCTAGACAGTGGATTTCCAAGTTAGAAATGAAGTACGGACTCTATAGCGATGTAACAGCCTACACACTTAGATTCAAGCCTTTTGAGACAGATATGTGACCTCAGGTAAGTGACAGTAACAACTCAGTATCTGAGTGCAGTATCAACACAAGACTAACATGCCCATCAGACAAGCTACTTCTATAAGGAAAAGCATTCTACATTAATTTAATGGGCTTTGTGACTGGCTTCCTCAAGGTGAACAACACGGGATGGGAGAGGCCAGGGATTCTCAGACCTACAGCAGTCTGAACTGTATATAAGAACTGCTATACTACTGATCCCCTTCATCCCTGATAATTTCTGGGATCTAAAAAGAAAAGTCTTATAATTCAAAAATGTTATTTGAATCAAGTAGCAATTCTGAATATACAAAAAGTAAAAAAAAAAAAAAAAAATCACTGCCTTCAATATGTAAAACTCAGAGAGTGAGCTGTCCAAAATAAAACAATTAATAATATCTAGTGCCTCCAAATTCAAGAAATACTAAATACTGAAGAAAAGTGTGTGTTCTTCTCATTGTCAAAAGTACCAGTCTTGGGTGTCCAGCTGGCTCAGTCAGTAAAGCATGTGACTCTTGGTCTCAGGGTTACAGGTTCAAGCCCCACATTGGGTGTAGAGATTACTTAAAAATAAAACTGTAAAAAAAAAAGAAAAGGTACCAGTCTGGAAGAGGATATTCATAAGGCTTGGCAGCAGATTTAAATCGGAAGTTAACTTTGCAACATCATCCTTAACATTAAGGACATACGATATATGTCATACTGGACAGTAAAAGCGTAAAACAAAAGATCTTACTCTCTTTAAAGTGTTCTCAATATAGTTTCATTTTTCTAATTCTTAATTGTGATGTTTACAAAAAATAAGACTTAATTTTATATGTTCTGTACAATAATAACCCATAATCCCATTTTTTCTGGTCTCCTTTAATTCAAGCCTATCTCTTAAGCCCTCTTGGTGCTCACACTTGATAATTTTAAAAGCCTGCCATTGTCAAATAAGGTTGAGAAAAACTGGCTTAAGGGCATTACACTCGGATGCTCAAAATGTCAAAGAGAACACCTGTTGGCAGCTCTAACATTTACTATTTAATCAACTATGAAAAAAAAAAAAACTAGTTGAAGCAGCAGCTGCCACCCCAGAACAACTTAATGCACTAATCAGAAAACATGTTCATGAAAGAATCAAAAAAATAATTTTTAAGAACTCTTTAATAGGGGTTATCAATGGCTACTGATGGGTTATTCCTACTCCATGAACAACCAAAGCCCTTAAGCATTGTTCATTAAAATTCCTTATATTTCCTTACATTCTTCATATCTTAACAGGAGTTGCTCATTCACAAGTAGAAGGAAAAACAACATAATGCAAAAAGCTCAGAACCGGGCTCTCGAAAGCTTGAGCCTGGGATCCGGCTCGCTCACTCACCACTCAAGAGTTTGGTAATATCTACCCTCTCAGAACCTCAGTTCCTAGCTTATGTGGAGGACTAGATCAGGGTTCCTCAACCTCAGCACTACTGACGTTAGGGGAGGGAGGCGGCTGCCCTGCGTACTGTAGGATGGTTATCAGTATCTCTGACCTCTACCTACAACGGGCCAGTAGACAGACATGTCTCTAGACTCCTGTTGTGACAGACATGTCTCTAGACTCCTGTCCCCCCCGAGTGCAAAATAACCGCCACTGAGAATCACTGGAATAGCTATTGCCTCACTGTCTTTCCAGCTCTGATATTCTACAAAATATGTTAAATCTTATTTTCTTAAATGCTATTTGTTAAGACACTGGTCAGCATGCCAATTGTGAGACATGATTTTGATTTTTAGATAAATTGAAATAAAATAACAATTTGCACCAATTCTAATTTTGTTAGATTCTAAAGTCTTTTGGGAATGAAAATTCACAAAACAACAGCAAACCAATCTGTAAGGGAAACTAATGTAAATGAAGTATATCTCAATAATATTTTCATCCCATTTTCTAGGGTAACTCCTTCAACTGGAAAAAAGAGACAAAGAACACACTTAATATCCCTTTTGATTTATTTTTTATCTAGCTCTATCCCATGTGTACTTTGAGAAGACAAAGTTTCTTGTGGAGCGCCTGGGTGGCTCAGTCAGTTAAGGGTCCCACTTCGGCTCAGGTCATGATCTCAGAGTTCGTGAGTTTGAGCCCTGCATTGGGTTCTGTGCTGACAGCTCAGAGCCTTCATGAAGCCTGCTTCAGATTCTGTGTCTCCCTCCTCTCTGCCCCTCCCTTGCTCACACTCTGTCTCTCTCAAAAATGAATAAACATTTAAGAAAAATTTTTTTACATAGAAAACAAAGGGCCTTGTGATATCAGAAGCAATTTAAAGTGCCTGACTTTTGGGAAGAAAGACACTTAAAGCTAACAATTCTTTTAAAATATTTTTAACAACGATATTAGGAAAACAGTTTACACCATTTTAATACCTGTTTTCACTCCAGATTCATGGAACACTTAACTATCTTACAACCTACATCTGGTGTTCAATCTGCTATGAAGTCATAAATGTATATACTTCATAGGGAAAATAAATCATGTACTTCATTTCCCTCAGGAATCACCATTATTTTACCAAGTTTGTTCTTCAGTAAAATTAGTTTCAACTGCCTAGAAGCCAAGCCGTCTTTCACAGATTGACATTCCTGACATTATGTCCGAGAGGATGACTATCACCCACGTAATCCTTTCTCTGCAGCAGGTCACTTTTTCTGTTGAAGAGGTTAATTTCATAGTTCATGTGAAAGTATATGAGACTTGTCAAAAGATTTTTCCCTTCATCCCCCAAATTGAAAACTTACACTGGAAAAGGGACTTAAGAGAAAATTAAGGGCCTAATGTGCTCATGATTCTCAAAGGACAGAACAATTGTTATATTCATAAACCCCTAAATATAAAGGAAACTGATACATAAAGCAAATGTGCTCCTCTTCTGAAAGACAGACACAAGCACAAGGAATACCAAAATATGCGCTCATGAGGAACATCTAGCCCTTTCCTTTACTGATGAGGCCACAGAGGCTGAAAATCAACTCGCAAATATTGGCATATTATAGAGGAGAACATATCTTCTCCACATGCGTGTCCTAGTTTTCCTTCCTGAATCCAGTGTATTAAAGTGTCTGGTTATACAATTTCTATGATATTTACATAAGAAAACAAATAAGCAGTTATATTCGTCTTCCCAAGCTGCTAGGACACGCCACAGCTGTGGTGTAGAGGAATGAATACGGTAATGGAAAACCATCAAATCCCATGAAAAGGCAGATGTTTGGGCCAGGAGACTAATTCAGCAAGTCCTCTGCTATTCCTTTTCTCACCTAAGTTTCCCCCAGTAAGTGGACCAAAACAGAGCCTTAGGAACCACAACCCAGCAACGTTCACGTTAATACGGCACAGTGTTAAATAAAAACATGCTAACCTTGACATACCAAAGTGTTAGGTGAATAAAACACAGACAATATATAGACAATGACAATAATGAGGACACATTTTATGACATGTGGAATCTGTTTTATATAAATGAAAGGATGTGTGATATTCAACAAAAAAGCACACAGACCCTAAAAAATCAACTACTTTTTGAATTGCCCTCTCCTACCCACTGCTTCCCAGAACACACCTAGTTCTAGCTGTTTTAGATCAAAGGATCCCTTGCTTAACGAGGCTAACGCTGACATTTGGTGTGCAATGTGTCAATGAGGTCATACTATCTAATTTCAGTTTTCAAACCACCCTTATTATTTTGTTCCCTCAAAGGACAAGGAAGGAGAAAAATGGCTGAGGGGCGCTAAACTTACTTATCTGGATTGTCTGCGGTACAAAAGAGCTCTCTCTCTCTTCTTTCCTTCATAGCATGGTCCCTAACTACACAGCTCTCCTTGTCTTTAATATTAAGTAGTATTCAGCATCACAATGTTAAGTCGGTAACCTGCAGTTCTTCAAATTCTCCCTTTCGATGGAAATGAAAATGCTCCTTAGCAGTTCCAGAGTATTGGTACAGGGCCAACACGGACGGTCTCATCTCAAAGTGGAGGCTGCCACCTACCGGCCGTGATCCGTTCTCTCAGCACTCCGCTCCGCCCCAGAAAGCTAAGCAATCCCCTTGCAAGACGGTCTTTGCTCTGCCATTCAACGCAACGTGTTCAACTACATCAATTTAATATTTTAAATACAAACGGTTTTAACCTCCAAAAATACGAGGCAGACATGTTTTTAACAGCTAAACACCCTGGCCTGTACTCAAAAGAGCAGACAATTAGTTTTAAAAGAGACATGCTTTTTTTTTTAAATATAGAAAAAGTTCTGTTTTAATATATTTCTCTCCACCATTTCCCTTATTCTTTACTCCTAAACCCTGAAGCTCATTCCTCATTACAGAGAGCTGATTTAATTGTTCACATTGACCAATCTGTAAATTATTCAAATCTTCAAGTAACAGTACTAAAGCGCTTAGAAAACTTCACAGCAGCTGCTGACAATAAAGGTAAAAGCTAGCCCTTAATTAGCTCGGCCCTCTGTCGTAGAAACATAAATCTGCAGGTGCCCTCTAGGAGTAGAGGGCTTTCTCAAGTGAGAGTTTCTCCCTGTTTTAATCTTTTTTAAAGACAAAAAAAAATCAGGGGTGACTGGGAAGCTCAGTCGGTTAAGCATCCGACTTCAGCTCAGGTCATGATCTCACAGCTTGTGGGTTCAAGCCCCACATCGGGCTCTGTGCTGACGGCTCAGAGCCTGAAGCCTGCTTCAGATTCTGTGTCTCCCTCTCTCTCTGCCCCTCCCCGGCTCATGCTGTCTCTCTTTGTTTCTCAATAATAAATAAATGTTTAAAAAAATTTTTTAAAGAAAAAAATCAGACCACCAAACATAATTAAAGGGAGATAAGGAAATCCCCTCTCTGAGACAGTAGGCCACTGTCTTGGGGAGAGGGTGAAGGATAAGTTCACTCAACCACATTCACTTAATAAGTACTGCCAGACACTATTAGGAGCTAGGGATGCTCGATAACTTAAATACAGGTTGTCTTCCTGAAGCTGTCCTGTGCAGAGATCTGGTGGGGGTGCAATCGCAATGCAACCTGCAATATGTCAAAAACATGAAACATGAAATCTGAACAGTGAAAACTAGTGCTTGGGTCTCCCTGGGAGGGTCAGGAAGAGCTTCAGAGGGGAAGCTTCTGAAGGCAAAATTGGAGCTTACCAGCTAATCAGATGGGAGAGAGAGATCCAATGGGTGTATGCAAAGGAAGAGAGAGAGAAAAAAAGGCAGAGGCTCAGAGAAAACATCTAACAATTCAATATCAGTAAAGAATAAAGTGAATTTTTAAAAAGAATAAAATAAAATGAATGAGGTCAGGTAGATAGGCAGAGGGCAGAGCTCAGTCTTTTGTATATCCCACCAAGAAATGTGCCTTTGAGAATGATCACAGCAAAGCAGGGACTGGAGGGAGGGTGACTGCTAAGAAAAGGGGTAAACATGTCCAAGCAAGGAGGATTAAGGATCTGAAAGCAGACCAGGGAGGCAAGAATAGAAAGGAGACACCATATCAGAGACCAGCTATGAAGATGAATTTGTAGGGCATGACTGGGGGTGAAGAATGAGAAAGGAGGAAGAGACTAGAATCCCCCCAGTTTCTGGCCCAGGTAACTGAATGGACAGTGGTATGTTCACAGAGATAGGAAGCCATGGATTTGCTGGATGGAGTTGGAAAACCAGAGTTTGGAAATGCTGAGTCTGAAGTGGCTGGAACATCAATGTGAAGGTGTGCCGTGGTACAATGAATACAAAGATCTGAAGCTCAAGCCAGAGGTCTAAGCTGGATTTAGAAAATCTGACGTCACTTGTGTTGAGCAGCGGGGGACGTGGATGAAATGCCCTAGACGGAATGGGTAGAGTGGGAAGAGCACCGTGGATGAGAGAGAAAACAGGCAGACAGCCAACAGAAGACTCGCCAATTTGAACAAGCACTCGGCATGCTACCATATTGGCTCAGGCAAGACAGACTAGTGAGGGCTCGAAGCTGCTCAGAAGCACAGCTACACCAGATGTAGACAAGACTAAGTAAACAAAAGTACAATTCGTCCTCTGGTTTCCAGTTCCACACACAAGGAGCTTGGAAGTAGCCACTCTGTCCTAACAGCAAGTGAAAAGCTGAGCAGACCGAAAAATCAACAACTCTTCTTGGACCCATAAGGCGGGGGGCTCCAGGGGGATCTAAAGAGACAGAGAGATGAATATAGGGAATCGACTTACCAGAGCAGAGAGTGAAGAGCAAAAATCACTGCAAGAGCCAGTGCCAGGATAGGAAAACTTGAACTGTGCTTGAGGAATTGATGGAGGTTCAGTGTGTATAAGTCTGAGAGGTAAAAACTCCAAGGAGTCCAGTCATAGAGAGGCCTCCACAATTCTGTGAGGCTCTCCTCCAAGAGCTCTGATAAACATCGGAGAAAAATCCCCTCTTGCTTCCAGCTGGGGAAGCAGACAAGGAACCATTTTGAAATTTGCCACAGCATTCACTTTTTTTTTTAATTTTTTTTAATGTTTTATTTATTTCTGAGAGTGAAGGAGAGACAGCATGAGCAGGGGAGGGTCCAAGAGAGAGGGAGACACAGAATCTGAAGCAGGCTCCAGGCTCTGAGCTGTCAGCACAGAGCCCAACATGGGGCTCAAACCCATGAACGATGAGATCATGACCTGAGCCGAAGTTGGACGCTTAACCGACTGAGCCACCGAGGTGCCCCCCCTCCTGTTTTTTTTTTTTAATGTTTATTCATTTTTGAGAGAGAACATGAGCATGAGCATGGGACAGGCAGAGAGAGAGGGAGATAGAGGATTCAAAGTGGGCTCTGAACTGACAGCAGCGAGCCCAATGTGGGGCTTGAACTCACAAACTGGAAGTTCATGACCTGAGCCAAAGTCAGACACTCAACCTACTGAGCTACTCAGGGGCCCCATAGCACGCCCTTCTTAAAAAGGCCTGACCTCAAGTAAAACCAGTTAATGAGAGCCTAATCTGCTATGAATGTATAATCAGAGTGTAATCAACATGGGGTAAGGAAAATGGCAAATCCAGTCCGCTCCATCCATCCTGTCCCATCTGAGAGGGAAGAAAAAACACTTGTGAAGTTCACAGTCCAAAGGCATAGGCTCAATAAAGGACTTAGACCTATCACAGGACTATAGAATGCTTCCTTTCCCTGTACACCTCACTCCCACGTCCCCAAAGGCCTATTTACAGCAACTCCTTTTACCCAGTGCATGTCCAGCTATGAAAGGAAAATTATAAGGCATACCACAAAGCAAAAATCACAATTTGAAGAGACTGAGTAAGCATCAGAATCAGGCATGGCAGGGATTGGAATTATCAGACAAGGAATTTAGAACAACCATAATTAATAAGCAAAGGGCTCCAACGCATAAAGTAAATAGCATGTAAGAACTGATAGGCAATGTAAGCAGAGCTGAACAAAAGTATAATTCTATGTTTTAAACAGTTAATAGATGCAAATATACTCAGATATATTCAAATACGGTCTAGAAGTGTGTACACCAAGATGGGTACCATGTGTTTTTTTTTAATACTCTGGAAGTATGGACAATTTTTTATGTTCTCCTTTTGTGCTTTTCTATATTTTCCAAATTTTCTGCAATGCATATGCATTGCTTTTGAAATAAATGTTTAAAGGCTTTTAATTTTTTTTAAAGAACTAAAGTTTATAGGAGTCTGAATCCACTGGAACTGAGACAGTGTAAGGTAGTTGAGACTGGCCCAACCATCTCAAAATCTAAACAGCTGTTAGTAACAGGGGACAGCAGAGGGACAGGACTCAGAAAATCAACCTGCTATAAAGAGTAAAGAATTTCCTGGTAAGCAGGATGGACCATGCCATGGTATCTTAGATCCAAGTATAATATAATCTCAAAGAAGAACGAACAACAATTAGAAAAAAAAACAACAACAACTGGAAAGACCATCCCTCATTATTTACACGCAACCATGAGTTTCAGAGGTCAGTGGCAAAGGTAAGAAGAAAGGTAGGTGTCAACTCCTCCCCCGAAACATAAGTGCTTTGCTGACTTCCAGATTAGTTAAGACTCCGAGAAGAAATGAAAAGTCAAATCACTTCAAAGTCACCCCTAACAATAAGGAGTTGAAATACATTCCTTACACAGCAAGTCAGGGCAGGGGAAGAGGAAGGGATGCTGGGATCGGCCCAAATGCTCTCTAACAGTTTGAAATCTGAGTCAAATGGAGTGAGTGAAAGCAATAGGCAGAAATCAATCACATGCCAAGCAAAAGGCACAGAGCAGCCAAGGTAAAACAAGTGGGAGCGTAATGGGATGGTTAATTTTATGGATCAAATTGGCTAAGTATGCTGCCCAATTATCTGGTCAAATACCAGCATAGATATTACTATGAAAGTATTTTTTAGATGTGAATAATGTTTAAATCAGTAGACTTTCAGTGAAGCAGGTGACTCTTCATAATATGGATGGGCCTCACCCAATTATTTAAAGGCCTTAGGAGAAAAGGCAGGTTTCCCATACAAGAAGAAATTCAGCCTGAAGACTGCAACACAGAAACCCAGCCGAGGTGTCCAGCTTGCTGACGTACCCTGCAGATTTCAGACTTGTGAGCCCCCTCACTGTGTGAGCCAGCTCCTTACAAAATAAATGACTCTCTCTCTCAATACAGGTATACGTGTAGGCATATAGATACAGGTATGGATATAGATTATAAATATATAGAGGTACATATACATACAAATAGATATAGATGCATATATAATACCTATATACACACACATATATAGATATAGCTACACAGATATATCCTAATACTTCTAATTCTCTGGAGAACCGTGATTAACACAGGTAATAAAAGACGAAATCTATTAACAGAGACTAATCGGGCAGAATCTTGAACTAGAGGGAATGGAATTGAAATTGGCTAAAGGATCAAAGCTTCCTGGATTTGAATGACATAATAAACAGTACATTTAATGAAGATTATTTTGGCATCTATAATATGTGAGATATGAACCAGGTCAGAGGGATGCTACAGTTAGAACGCACTGAAAGAGGGATGCCTGGATGGCTCAATCGGTTAAGTGTCCTACATCAGCTCAGGTCATGATCTTGCAGTTTGAGTTCAAGCCCCACACCGCTCAGGGCCTGGAGCCTGCTTCGGATTCTGTGTCTCCCTCTCTCTCTGCCCCTCCCCTGCTCATGCTCTGTGTCTCTCTCTCTCTCAAAAATAAATAAACATTAAAAAAATTAAAATATCCTTTAAAACAAATACACATTCAAAGAACTATAGACCAAAGGATTCTGTGGATGACTGTGAAATTGGAAAACAAAACAAAACCAAACCAGTAACTATCTTTACAATAAAGATATGGCAAACAATTCAATAGGCATACCCCATATTTTCAAGATATTTAAATAAAAGCTATACAGGAATACTATTCATATATAAAGATGCTAACTTACCATATTTGTCTCGCAAACCAACAGTACATCTAAAGACTCCACCAAAGGCAACATCTTCACCAAATATTACTGAAAAACAATGTTTAAAGGACATATTTTATTTGATAAGCCCTAAATGATACTAACAATGAAAAATAAGTAATTTTCAATGTTTACATTTTAAATCAGAAAACAAATGGATTAAAGGTTTAAAATAAGGTTTTGACCCCTCTGGAAAACAGTGTGGAGGTTCCTCAAAAAATTAACAANAAACCAACTTGACAATAAACTATTTAAAAAATAAACAAATAAAATCAAATAAAATAGGGTTTTGAAACTTCAACATTACTGACATTCTGGCCTGGATAATTCTTTTGTTGTAACAGCCTGTTCTGTGCATTGTAGATACACAGCAGCAACTGCTCCCTACCCCGGGGATGACAGTTGCCCTCCCCACACACACAGTCCTGACAGCCAAAAGTGTCTGCAGACATTGTTAAACATAAGAGGAGGAAGGGGGATTAAAGTCACTCCAATTGGTTAGGAACCACCGATCTAGGATGTCATCTTGTTTAACCCTTGAAGAAAATGAAGCCAGAGAAGTAGTACGGTAACTGGACAAGTCAGAAAGAAAGCTAGAGGCAGAACTATGACTCACACTTCAGGCTCCTGAGTGCCTGGCCAGTGGTTTTCTTTCAGACATGGTATACAGTGAAAGGAAACAATCTGAAGGGCTGAAGGAAAAGCATTCCAAGCTGAGAGAACAGTCACAAACAGGAAAAGCACTTAAACCATGTGGAAGGAGGCAAGTATGGTGGGACAGAGTGAGCAAGGCAAAGAAGATAAAAATGGGTGTTCAAAGAGCTGAATTCTATTCCTATTAATGCACCTGACCAGCTTTGTGAACCTCAGGGGAACAATTCACCCCATTATTTACTCAAGATCATTCTCAGATGGCATTGAAACAAAGCAAAATCTAATCATCCACTACTGTAGCTCTTACTTTCTCCTAACAAATAACCCATTCTTCACTTGACCTTAAAACTAGGGATTTTCAGAGGCAGTTTAAGCATCAGACTTTGGCTCAGGTCATGATCTCACAGCTTGTGAGTTCGAGCCCCATATCAGGCTCTGTGCTGATAGCTCAGAGCCTGAAGCCTGCTTCAGGTTCTGTGTCTCCCTCTCTCTCTGCCCCTTCCTCGCTGATACTCTGTCTCTGTCTCAAAAATAAATAATAGGGGCGCCTGGGTGGCTCACTTTGTTAAGTGTCCGACTTTGGCTCAGGTCATGATCTCATGGTTCATGGGTTCGAGCCCCACATCGGGCTCTGCGCTGACGGCTAGCTCAGAGCCTGGAGCCTATCTTCAGATTCTATGTCTCCCTCTCTCTCTGACCCTCCCCTGCTCGCACTGTCTCTGATTCTCCAAAATAAATAAAAAACATAAAAATTTTTTAAGGAAATAAATAATAAAACATTTTTAAAAATTAATTTAAAAAACTAGGGATTTTCAAGTGGAACCCCAAGGTATACTAAGTGTATATATACTTACATATACTAATACATATAAGTAAAGTCAATCAAATTTAGAAAACATAAAGCAGGACAACTGTTTTTGTATCAATGATTAAATTTGATGAGCTGGTTATTTATAAATATTAAAGTTACTTCCAAAAAATCCTATTACTTAAATGTATTTCAAAGGAAAGCATGGAATCAAATCTTCATTTCATAAACAGATTCATAAATCTGAATGAAGTGATACTTCCCATTTTTTCCTAAATGCTGGAGAAACAGAAGTCCCCAGTAGGTATTAATCCAGAAAGTATTAGTATAATATCAGAACCACACAGACTATGGGAAAAAGTTGACTTAAAGATGTTAGATATACATGAGAACTAATTCACCATGAATTGATTTAAAAAGTGTGTTAACAGCATAATTTGATATATTAACTTTAATCATTTGGTCAGATCTTTTTAAAAAATTTCAGGTAGATATAATGTTAACCATTGAACTCGAGACTCAGTATTTCCAGCAAATTTTTTATTTGAATTAACACAACTACCATATTCAAGCACAAAGGAATTTTACCTGCAGTAGGATCTTTAGCCAATGAGTT
This sequence comes from Crocuta crocuta, assembly GCF_008692635.1. Classification (NCBI taxonomy): domain Eukaryota; kingdom Metazoa; phylum Chordata; class Mammalia; order Carnivora; family Hyaenidae; genus Crocuta; species Crocuta crocuta. The sequence goes on from NW_027551567.1 coordinate 9,548,280, forward strand.
ATCCAAGGCACTTGTTATCGCCTGGAAAAGATTCATTTTCTGAGTTTGCCCTGTAAAAATTAAAAAAAATTAAGTAACACTTCCTACATTGTAAAATATATTAAAAACAACTAGTTTCTTAACAGTTGATTATAACATGCTTAAAATCAACATACAAAGGAAAGTATAGAATATACCATGTGAATTTATTGGATTATTCACAATGATGCTGGTTCTGTGGAAAATACAAAAGCAATACAGACTTCGGTGCTTGACCACGAAACAAAATTTTCACGTATCAAACAATTAAAAAATAAAGTATAAAAAAGGGAAAAATAAATATAATCAAGTCACCAAGCGTGTGTAGATAATAAATAAAAGCCAGAAAACAGAACTAGTCAGAGTAAAAGTGGTCTGGGATGATATTTTGGACACGTGTTGAGAAAATAAGCCCTAGGGACGCCTGGGTGGCTCAGTCAGCCGAGCATCCCACTTCAGCTCAGGTCATGATCTCGAGGTTCATGAGCTCAAGCCGTGCATTGGGCTCTGTGCTGATAGCTCAGAGCCTGGAGCCTGCTTCGGATTCTGTGCCTCCCTCTCTCTGCCACTTCCTCGCTCATGCTTTCGTTCTCTCCCTCTCTCTCTCTCTCTTTCTCTCTCAAAAATAAATAAAAATTAAAAAAAAAAAAAAGAATATAAGCCCTGACAAATACATGTGACTCAAGGCATGTGTTAAATATTCCAGTAACAGCAAATGGTCATGGGCCATAAGACAATGAAGAAGGCTAATGATAAACTTCAGCACTCAGAACTTGCTGGTGTTTAGAGAATACTATATATACTCCCATGCCTCGACACACCAGACTCGGTCCTTCCTACTGTCTCACTGCTCAAGTAGAATCTCTGCAAGCCAACTTCTCCCTAAAGAGGTAGACAGGATGGTTAAATGGGACAATACATGTAAGGCAGTTAGAAGTGCCTAACACAGTAAGTGTTGAACAAATATGAGCTATTTATTGTTAGAATCTGCACTTTGTCCGTGACCTTCATCTTGACTGTGGCATTATTCTGAATGGTAGAAAACTTTGTTTAATAAAGTTCCAAATGTTGAAACTCAGAAACAACATTACTTGAGAGCTTTAAGTCTTGGTGCTGCCCAGGACCCACAGATATCTCAGAACTTTAGGTCAGCTCCTCTCCGAAAGCACTCTTCAGGATGGAGAGAGGCTTCTCCTGAATCTCCTCTAATCCATAGGCCATCTTCATTTTCACCCATAGCCAGCCATGCTGATAGCAAATCCCTTGAACACCTGTTAATTTCCCAGACTACTGTCCCATCTAACCTCTGTACTTCTCGGTAGCCTGGTGTGTCCCAAAAACCAAGGTCTAATTCACAGTGTGGGTCACAACAGCTACTGCTGTTGACATCAACCTTGTGGTTGTGACACAAGCTGGTGACTCACCCTTTTCCTAGAGACTCATCTTCATCCCAAGCCCAGCCTGGATCCACAGCAGGCTCTGGTCTAGGACACTTTCCATCTTCCAATATCCACGGACACCCAACCCTCTGACTCTACCTGCTGTGACCAAAGACATCTCTCTGACCCCTTCCACAATGCTGAAGCCCAGGCTTCAGGTCTTGGCAACACCCACTCAAACCTCAGGAGGCTGCCATCCGTGCCAAGAAAAAAGGCCTGTTTCTACTCTTACTTTTGGCGGGGATAATAGGAATCCATTCAAGAAAGTAAAGTACTCTTACGCTACATATGCCAAAGGGTATAAAATTCACATATGTCCGTGATGACCTCAAAATTTATTTTTCTTCAGGCTAAGACTAGATCATTTAATAGATGCTTGCCTTAAATCCTTCTCCATTCTATAAAAACTCTTTAATAGTATTTATTCGTACCCAGCATCAGATGATAATGGTTTAGAGCAAACTTTCCCATTCTTTCTCCCATTTCACACATTTCCTAAAGTCAGATTTTTTTTTTCTCTTATGATTTTCATAGCTAAGAATCTAAGAGGGATAAAAATGCCTAAACATCTAAGGTGGCATTTATTTCAAGCATGCTGGCCATCTGAATTAATCCTGAATGCATCCAAGACATCTTATTTCATTTCTATTCAACAAGTTTTAAGTGCAAAAAAAGCAAAGACTTAAACAATAAAAACATACCAAATAAATCTGGAAAGTATTGCTTAATTACCACAAAGAATTTACTCATCTTGTATGAAAACAATTGATAAGTAAGAGTATTTAAGGGTTTTATTTCGATGTAAGCACAAAACCTTCCACTTCTGAATACTTTTTCAAATAGATTCAAAATTTTAGGGGTTTAGATTAACTGCTATTCTACTAGATGCTTTTAAAAGATTTAAATAATTTTAATACAGTAACATCTACTTCCAATTATTTTTAAAGTGGCAGTATGGTCTGTGAACGGGTCAGGAAGAAATCACAAATTATTCATAGGTAGGATCATTTTAAATATTTATTTCCCTTAGAATTACTTATTCTCCTACACGTTAAAGACCGTTGATAACATAGGCCTATGTGCCGTCATGACAAAGGATGTACCTGTAGCACATCTAACTATGAGTGCTAAAACATTATTCAACACTGCTGCTCAATCATGCAACTACCAATATTAGTAATGGCCGCTAAGCCAGACTGACATCTCTTCTTTCCCAGGGAAAAAGTTGTAACAAAACAAAAATATACACAACAGTGCAATTTCCCTAATCAAGGATACAAGCTAATGGGCACCCATTGGTAAGACACAGCTTTAGAGCCGGAAGTGAACTGCTCTCTTGAAATTATCCTAAGCAGAGCATGTGAAAAAACAGGCCATCATTACTGCTGCAAAGATACATTAGCAAGTAATGCAGGGTCAGTGGAATATAAGAAACACAATAGAACATAAGCCCTAAGAGGTCACGGACTCTTAATCTGTTTTTGATCAGCGATATATGCTCAGTGCTCATGACAATGTCTGACATGTAGCAGGTGCTCAAAAAATATTTGTGGAATGAATGACTGAACAAATGAACTTATGAGGCCTGCTCAATAAAGATAAAATCTACAAAGTAAATTGCTAATCAACCATTTATTTATTTATTTTTACAAATAGTTTATTGTCAAGGTGGTTTCCATATAACACCCAGTGCTCATCCCCACAAGTGCCCCCCTCCATGCCCATCTCACCCCTCCCCCCTCTACACCCATCAGTTCTCAGTTTGTTCTCATCATTCAAGAGTCTCTCATGGCTTGCCTCTCTCCCTCTCCCCCACTATTTCCCCCTTTCTTCTCCCCCATGGTCCTCCGTTAAGTTCCTCCTAATCCTCCTATACGTGCAAACATATGATATTTGGCCTTCTCTGCCTGACTTATTCCGCTCAGCATAACACCCTCAAGGTCCATCCATGTTGCTACACATGGCCAGATTTCACTCTTTCTCATTGCCATGTAGTATTCCATTGTATAGATAGACCCACATCTTCTTGATCCATTCGTCCACTGATGGACACTTAGGATCTTTCCAAGTTTTGGCTATTGTGGAGAGTGCTGCTATGAACATTGGGGTACATGTGCTCCTATGCATCAGCACTCCTGTATCCCTTGGGTAAATTCCTAGCAGTGCTATTGCTGGGTCATAGGGGAGTTGTATTGTTAGTTTTTTGAGGAACCTCCACACTGTTTTCCAAGGGGCTGTACCAGTTTACATTCCCACCAACAGTGTAGGGGCGCCTGGGTGGCTCAGTCAGTTAAGCTAATCAACCATTTAAAGAGAAAAATACAATAGGATAAAATACGTACCAACATTACAATTCAAAGTTAGACTGCAGGAGAAGGGGAATGAGGCAGAAGTGAGACTGCAATGGCATCTTCAGTTATTGTGAATAACTATTCAGTATGTGGTAGCATTGAAGAGAGAAGCCTTCTCTCTTCACGTTTGAGTGAAGACGTAGTGAAACGTTTGAGTGAAACGTAGGCACGTTTGACTCAAGAACCCCAGCTCTCGGCTTCCTTGCAATATTGCCTCTAGAAAGTTACAATGTCCCAAATGATGGCAGAAATGGAGTATGGATGGGATGAAAAATAGACCAGAGGAAATACAGTGAATAATACTATATGACGGTGTATGCTGACAGATTATGACCTTACTTACCTGGGTGCGTACTGAGTAGTGTATAGAATTAATGAATCAATATGTGGGACACTGGAAATGAAAAAAAGGTGAGGGGATGAGGTGAGAAACTATCAAGCACATTCCTGGACAATAAATAAAGAAACTTGAAGGTTGGTAAATAACAGTAATAATAATAAAAACAACAACAAAAAAAGGGCCAGGAGTCTCTGTTCAAATGAGATGCAAAAGATGCAGCAAATTTGGGGAAAGCCAGGTTTTAGGTAGGGTTAAGAGGGGGCAAAGTGTGGTGTGAAGAAACTGTACGAATGCAAGAGAAAGCATGGTGGAGCACTCAGGGGCACGGCCTCTTAGAGCAAACTGAGCAGACGACTCGAAACGAAGTCTGGCTTCACCTCATACAGATAGTGCCACCTAGGGAATTTTGGGGTTGTTTTTTTCCAGGTTTATATTTAAATTCCAGCGAGCTAACTACAGTGTCCTATTAGCTTCCCGTATAGGGTTTAGTGATTCATCATTCCAATAAAATCCCCAGGACCCATCACAACCAGTGCCCTCCTTAATACCCATCACCCAAGTGTCAAAAAGTAGAGTTTAACCTCTTTGTATCTAAATTTCTTTACTGTAAAATATGGGAAACAGAATATCTGTCACAGCACTGTTATATGAGGATTAAATGAATTGCTACAGGTAAGGCACTCAGAATAGTGTTTGGTATCGGGTGACCTCTGATAATAGTGTCTGCTGTCATCATCATTATCATTTGATGGAGTGCCATGGAGAGGTCTGGATGAGCAATGATAAAGTAAGTATCAGAAAACACAGTAGGAAGACAAAATAGGAAGGACACAATTGGGCGCAATTCTGATAAGACTGGGAAAAGAGACATGGAGAGAATTGTCTCGTCTCAAAGGTTCCCAAGTTCTGACATGGTTGTTTTGGTGCCACAGTAGCACTCAGACGAGCCTACCTCATGATGCTATCTTCTGCCAACACTTTCAATGCTATAGGATAAATGTTTGTGTCCCCCCACCCAAAATTCCATATGTTGATACCTCATCCCCGATATAATGGTACTTGGAAGTGGGGCTTTGGGTGATGACTAGGTCATGAAGATGGAGCCCTCCTGGAAGGGATTTGTGCCCTTAGAAAGAGACCCCACAGAACTCCCTCGGTCCTTCCACTATACAAGGTCACAGTGAAAAGACAGCTGACTAAGGACCTGGAAGCAGGACCTCACCAGACAGAGAATCTGTCAATGCCTTGACCTTGGACTTCCCAGCCTCTAGAACTGTGAAAAATAAACTACTGTTGTTTAGAAGCCACCAGCCTACGGTATTTCGTTACAGCAGCCCAAATGAACTAAGACATCCAATCCACACATCCAAACCTAAGTCATCCTCTCTTCAAAAATGTGCTTCTCTCCTCCAGCATCTGTCATTTGTATCAGTGATACCACTACTCTACCAACCATTCAGCTACCCATTTCCCTTAGCCCTCACGAGCAAAACAGCACCAAATCTACTCAATTCCTTCAAAATACACAACTACGCCCACTGACATTCTCCAAGTTTAAACAATTATATCCTCTCACATCTCTGCCTCTTAATATCCTAATCAATTCTATAAACTCTCCCAAGGATCTCACACCAGCACATCTCAAGTCACTCTTCTACCTACAAACAATCAATGGCCCTCCACAGCCCACAGAATAAAATCTGAACCTATGTGTAATGCACCGGGCAGTGTCAGCTACCCTGGACATATTCAATCTTTTCTCTCCCCCAACCTTTCTTCTGGATCTCCAAACTTAACTTCTACCCCTCCCCCTTTTCCTCTAAACAAACTCACTCCTCCTCATTCCTCATAAAACCCTATGCTTTCTAACCTCTCTTGTATTGGTCCCTTCTCTACAAATTCTAATACTGGAAAGAAGACCTTCACCCTCACAAAAAGAGGACTCTTCAGTGTACCTTTGATTTCTGAGCGCTGCCTATCTCCCCCCACCAACTGCAGTGGCTTTCCCAGTCACCACTGAACAAGCTTACCCCACCTCAGGGATTTCGTCATTTATTGTCCTTATTCCTTCAGGAAAAGACTGTTCTACCCTGGTCTTCATTCCTCGCAGTGAAGCTTAAATGTCACCTCCTCAGAGTCAACCTTGCCCATCACTCTATTTAAGCGGTCTCTTTCATGTGTCAAAATAACCAAAAATTTAAAAATAAACCTATTTGCAGCATACATGAAAGGCATAGAGTTACTATCTTCATTAATATCTTTAATATACAAGACATTAGCACAAAAGTAGTATGGGAGGCTTTAAAGATAGACATATTTGGGCCCTGCTACTTCTCAGACTTGGGCAGGCCACTAACATCTCTGAGCTTCAATTTTCTCATCTATAAAATGAGCATAATACTCTCTAGGTCACGAGCTCACTGTGAGGATTATAGACTGATGTCTACCACACACCTGGAATACAGCAGCTGTTCAATAATGATAGATAGGATCAGTATTGATAGAAAAAGATGACCAGGCATATAAATTTTTCAATATGCAAAAACAAGGAACATCCAATTCATAAGAAAAAAAGACATCTAGCAAATAAATATCTGGTAAATGTTCCTTAATAGAAATAAAACAAATATATAATAAAACAAAGTGCGGTTAGCCCAAAATATCCAAGCGTGTGTGCACACACACAATTCTGATACCAAATCCAGTGTGTGTGTGTGTGTGTGTGTGTGTGTGAGACTGAACACACAGCCATGCAATTCTGCAACATGAGCTGAGTCTCCCACAACTCAGCTCAATGCTGACACTACCTACCTAGAGCCAGCATTGGATGCCACACGTTAAGGGCTCAGTCCTTGTTCAGACCGCAACCACCCTCCAGTTCAGAAGCCAGCTGCAAGTCCAAGTCGTCACCTGTGCTTCTGACTGNCGTGCTCTGTTTCTCTCTCTCAAAAATAAATGTTAAAAAAAAAATAAATGAGTGCTTGGCAGACAAAACTGGATTTGTGTACATTGTACACAATTGTCTTTACTCCTCATAGCAACCTTTGAAGAAGGTATTATTAGTAAGTCCCTACTTACAAAGAAAATGAAGCTTGGAGAGGGTAAGTGAGTAGTCCAAAGGCATCAGTCGCAGGGCCAAAACCAATCCTAGGACGATCTGATTCTAAGGCCAAGATTTTAACTACTGAACTACAGTGTTTCTACTCCACGGACACACTGTCTTCTAAAGAAGGTTATGAAAACTATGTAATAATAAGGGAAAATACCTCTGATTAAAGAATGCAGATTGCATTTGTATTAAAACTACAGTTACAGGAAACTTTAATTCCACTAATTTTATTAGTGGAGTAATTTAATTCCACTAAACTGAAAGGAACTGCCTGCAAAGATACATCCATCCATCCTTGCCATTAGCAGTATTTACAAACAGCAGTGGATGGTGAGATTACTTTTTCTTACTTGTTTCTATTATCCAAATTATCTGTAACATGTGTAACATTTGTTATTTATATTATATATTTATTATTTTTGTNTTCACAGTTGGGGGGGGGGGTGAAGGGATTAAGAAGAGCTGTATTCTATTCCTTAAGTATTGGGCTAAAGTTCCGGCTTTGAAGACAGAATTCAAGGTTCAACTTGTTGGTGAGAAAAAAAGTGCTACTCACCTTCATGGCATCTGCTGTTTCACAAGAGTGTGACACCTCTTAGTAAATTATTTCTATATGCATTACAGCACATTGTTTAGAATGGAAGCTCTAGAATATGGATGATTAAAATCCAAAGCAGAAGCTATCACTAACTTATCTGTGTAACCTTGGACAAACTATGTCAAGACCTCAGTTAATGTTACTCACCTTTAAAGGTTGTCCTAAGTATCAAATGAAACAATGAATGTAAGTTTTTCAACGCGGTACTTGCCTATGGTAAGCACTCAATATATGTTCACACTTGTTATTCACAAGACACCCTTCCAAAAATATCACTCTGACATGTGAGAAGTTAGCAGACAAAGAAAAGGTAAATGTTCTCATATTGTTTCCAACGTTCTGATAATAGACACTAGATCTTTCAGAGATCACATAAAACTTGCAGAAGAAATGGTAAAAGTCATGCAATTGTCATAGAGTGAGGAGTTTGCTACGTGCCCTTCCTATCAATGAGAGTGCTAGATGGCCTCCTCTTCGGGTCACTTTCATCAATTAACTGCTCCTTGGCTAAATGGCAGTCTAGTCCAGCACAGGCTCATTGCTAGGCTCAAATGGAAAACCTGGATTCTTGCCCATCTCTAAGAACAACCTGTTCTATGACCTTGGGAAAATCAATTCAATTACTTAGTCCTTCCATTTCCTCTTCTCTGCCAAAGCAAATAACAACAACAATAAAAGAAAGTTTAAAAAGAAGAAAAAAAATTATCTTTTAAATACCGCTGCCTGTAGTTAATGGCCCAGCTCCGGACAAACTGAGACAACACCTAGGGCCAAGCCTGGGAAAGCAAGGAGAAATGAGAAAAGGAGGCGTTCCCTGGACACCATCCCTCCCCCCCTCGCCTCTCCAGACCGCGGATGCCCTCTCACCCAACTCGAGGGTTTAGAGGGGCTGCCTCTCGTGGGTTGGACAGTCACAAAAACAGAGCGAGGTGGAAACTACAGTCAGACCCTATAAGTAGGGTGGCTCCAGAAAGCAGGGAAAGAATTACACCGAGCTGCAAGGAGATCGGCCTGCCGGTCGCCACCGACACAAGCAGGGTAACACTCCTAGCGAGGCGCCCACAGGCCAGGGAGTCTGGGCTGCACCAGGAGCAGACAGGGCAGCCCCTAAGCTCACCATACTCCCGGGGCTCCGGGTCGGGCTGGAAAGTGAAGTGAGCCACCTGCCGCCTCTGTGCCGCATCCCCAGTGGCCGAGGCGGGCTGCAACAAGGCCCGCCGCAGCCCCGCGCCTCGCAGCCGACGCCACCGTCCCTCTGTCCCCGCAGCACGCAGCCCCAACAGCCTGCCCGCAGTCGCCACAAACGCCGCCATCCCCACTTGCAGCCCCGGGTTACGAGCTACGCTGCCGCACACTGCCGGCAGGCAGGGCGGAGCACCGATGAGACTTCTACATTGGTTGGATCCAAGGGGCGGACCCATGAAACGGACCAATCCGAGTTCGCAATTCGGGGGTGGGGCAGGCGACGGGCGGGGACCAGAGGGGTTTGCCTGTAGTGCGCATGCGGAAGAGGAGCCCGGGCGGGGACAAGCGGGCAGGTGAGCTCCAATGAAATTGTTCCTGGAGGTGGAGTCTTCTCAAAGTCTGCGTGGGCTCGCAACGCGGAGGCGTGTCTGTAATGTGACACGCTAGTCCTAGATTTGTTCTTTTCCGATGTTACTTGCATTGTTACCTTCGATCACTTTTTCATTTTAAGGTTTATACTTTCTTTGAAAATCTAACCCTTTTTTCTCCTCTCCGATTCTTTATCTGTATTGTTTAAGTAAGAGATGGAAAGCGTTACTGATTGGCTTTGGTTATTGGTTTTGTGTTTCAGAAAACGAGGAATCACTGCTCGAAGCTTCCGTTCTTTTTTCAAACCCTCCTTGAATGCTTAATAAGATTGTGTTTTTCAGGATTTAGAGGCGAGTTAAAGCGGTAAACTTAGTTTCATCCTATAAATCCTCTTAATAGGAATTCAGATGCGTTTTTGCCCAGGTGCAGTGAAAATGGACCTGACCCGCTTACTCTAGCTTAGAAACTTGGAGAATTCGAATTATTACTTTACATTTCTATTAATCAACTTCGCAGATTTTCTTTTTAATAAGCCAAATGTTTAAAAGGATACCTTCCCTGCTCATGAATGTAAAAATCACAGTAAGATATGACAGACAAAAGTAAAAGTGTTTCCATCAGATGAAGATGGAAGGGGAGAAGTACAAGCCCAAACAGAATTTGGAAAAGACTGGGAGAAAATGAAGAGAAAGGCAAAGAGGAAAAGAATGTTCCTCTTCTGTTATTCTTGGCCTTCCAAACTATGTTTGGTTTTATATGGGAGACAAGGGAGGAGAGAGGAGAAATGGGGTGAGGAGAAAGGGCAGGAGATGCACCAACTGCCTGTTTTCTGATTGGAAAAGAGAGAAACAAATTAAAAACTGCTAAAGGGAACCAGAATTATATCTATTATTCCTAACTCCTACACTAAGCTGAAAAATGCAGTGTTTGGGGAATTTTTAACCTTGGCTTTTCTGTGTTTACTTCTGTTTAATGGTGTGTGTGCTGTATTGTGTTTTTCATCTTTATGTGTGTGATGGTATTTGTATATTATTTTTTAACGGAGGAGAAGCAGAACAAAATAAAATTACATTGCCAACGTCAAATTTTCACTTAAAAAAGAAGAGAATAAAGAGCAAGGATAAAAATGCATCAAGCTTTATTTTCTCAGTCGGCTAATAGTCTGGGGAGCTGAGGTACAGAGATGATTTCAGCCTGGGAGAAACAGAAAGATAATGAAAGGACTAGTGAGAATGTACTGAACTTTTGCTATGAACCAGCCAAAGACAAGCTGCCATTGAGACAAATATGTTCAATATATAATCTCGCCTTTAAGAATGTCCTAGTTGGTAGGGAAAGGGGACAAATTACGTGACAACTACAATGTGATACGGGGTCTAGAACAGTGTGAACAAAGTGAAACATGCAAAGAACAATAAGTTCTGTTTTTAGAAGTCAAGAATGTTTCTAGAAGTAATGCTGAGCTGTACCTAAAAGACAAGTAGAAATTACCAGGCAAACTAGGAAGGGGAAGGTATTCTAGACAAAGAAAACAAAACAAAACAAAACATGCAAAAGCTAACTGGGCCAGAAGGAACAGAGTGAATTCAAGAAAGAGAAAACAATTTGGTAACTGCTAGACTCGGGGTATAAAGATTAACAGCAGTAGGAAAAATAAATCAGAGGGAGATTTTCAAGGTCTTCATATACTGGTCTAAGAAGGATGAACTTAACAACTACATATAGTTAGGAACAACAAAGAGAACACCCAAGAGATTTGTCTGCCAAGCAAAAAAAAAAAAAAAAATTTTTTTTTTTAATTTTCCCTCTCTCTACCACACTCTCTGCCTCGTAACCATGGAAATGTCTGTGTTACTATAGTGGGACCCACCTTGGCCACATTTCATTGATATTAAGTTGGAAACCTTCATTTTCTGGGAATTTTGGAAGGTTATTTTGGAAAGACAGGGTGTCTTTAAATGCCACTGGGAGATGCCAAATCTGAAAGTTTTCAGAAATCTGGTGGACCAGAAAAGGTGAAAAATACGACTACTTTTGAATTCCTGACGCTATTTGTTCCTGAGGCCTATGTACTTTCATGCCCTAGGTTTCCATGAGACTATAAGATGCCATGATACCCTTAAAATAGATTCTCCTCTATAATTTTGCTTCGAATTATGTTTCTGGAATCTTAACTTCCCTGAACACCGACAGAACCCATGACTCTGGTGGGAACACAAGGAGAAGTTGCTCCTTGTTCTTCAGAATAACTTTTGGCTTATTCTCTGTCACTGAGCTTCACTACCTGTACGGGCCTGTACTTGGTTGAACTCAAATTGCTTTTGGAAACCCTTCATGTGTAGCAACATAATATTTGTCATGTTATTTTCTCGTGTCCTGGGCCCTGTTCCCATTCACACTTGACCAGAGGCATCAGGGACACAAGTAGCCAAGGGCTCAAATCCTTGCATTGGAATTTTTTTTTTTTTTTTTTTTTTTAGAAATGTGTTGTTTAATCTCCAGGTACTTGGAGGCTTTTATGGTTATCTTTCTGTTTTTTTATATCTAGTCTAATTCCACTCTGGTCTGAGAGCAGACTATTGTATGGTATCTGTTTTTAAAAATGGGTTAGAGTGTATTTTTTTTTTTACAAATAGTTTATTGTCAAATTAGTTTCCACATAACACCCAGTGCTCATCCCCACAAGTGCCCTCCTCCATGCCCATCCCCCCTCCCCCCTCCATCCATCAGTCCTCAGTTTTTGTCAGCATTCAAGAGTCTCTCATGGTTTGCCTCTCTCCCTTTCCCCCACCATTTCCCCCCTTCTTCTCCCCCTTGGTCCTCCGTTAAGTTCCTCCTAATCCTCCTATACGTGCAAACATATGGTATCTGTCCTTCTCTGCCTGACTTATTTCGCTCAGCATAACACCCTCAAGGTCCATCCATGTTGCTACACATGGCCAGATTTCATTCTTTCTCATTGCCATGTAGTATTCCATGGTATAGGTAAGCCACATCTTCTTGATCTATTCGTCCAATGATGGACACTCAGGCTCTTTCCATGTTTTGGCTCTTGTGGAGAGTGCTGCTGTGAACTCCTTGCATTAGAATTTTAAAGTAGATTGTAATGTTGATGGCAGAAACAATAATTTGAGAAAAGAGTTTGAGTTTAAAGACTAGTTTCTGAGTACTAAACTTCAAGAACCTCAATGACTTAGGGCACAAACTTCATGATCTAAACAAAACATTATAAAAAGCATGCTAATTTAAGAGCCAGTTTTCCCCACCTTCCATGGAGGCAGAGCCACAAGACATGGAAGAACTGTAGGTGTCTTTCTGCAGATAGACTGAGGAGTGTCACAGAATCCCCAGACCCCCCGCCACAGGATGGCGTTTGAAACAGCAGAATGCTTTTCTTATACGGCCTAGAGCAAGGATGGCATCAAGGTCCAGGGAACTTAAGAAGGCCTAGCAGTCAGAATGATAAGGGATTTGTATCCAGAATATACTTTTTAAAAATTCTTAAACTTAATAATAAAAAAGATAAGTTACCTAATTTAAAAATAAACCAATAACGGGGCGCCTGGGTGGCTTAGTCGGTTAAGCGTCCGACTTTCACTTAGGTCATGATCTCGCGGTTCGTGGGTTCGGGCCCCGCGTCGGGCTCTGTGCTGACTGCCAGCTCAGAGCCTGGAGCCTGTTTCAGAGTCTGTGACTCCCTCTCTCTCTCTGACCCTCCCCTGCTCACACTGTCTCTCTCTCTCTCTCTCTCTCTCCTAGAAATAAATAAAACATTAAAAAAAAATTTAAAAATAAACAAATAACTCATCCATTGGAATGCAAAATGGCATAGCCCCTTTGGAAGACAGTTTGAAGGTTTCTTATGAAGCTAAACATACTCTAGCCATTCAATCCTGCAATCAGGCAAAGGAGATGAAAATGTACAAAAAGCTGCCCACAAGTATTTATTGCAGCTTTATTCATGATTGCCAAAATTTGAAAGGAGGAAACAAGATGTCTGTCAGTACATGGATAAATAACTGGATTGGATAAATAAACAGTGGTATATCTAGACAATGCAATAGATTTAGCACTACAAAGAAATGGGCTATTGAGTCATGAAAAGACATAAAGGAATCTAAAATGCATATTATTAAGTGAAAGAAGCCAGTCACATAGTATATAATTCCATTCATATGAAATGTCCAGCATAGGCAAATCAGTGGGGATAGAAAGTAGATGAGCGGTTTCCAGGGGCTAGGGAAAGGGAGTAATGAGGAGTCATTGCTATTAGGTATGGAGTTTCTTTCTGAGGTAATGAAAATATTCTAAAATTATATAATGGTGATGGTTGCACAACTTTGTGAATGTACTAAAAACAGGTGAATTGTACATTAAAAGAGTGAGTTTAATAACATTTAATTATATCTCAGCAAAACTAATAATAACTATTATTTAAAAATGAAGTTATAGAAAAATAATGGAAGTTATATTTGTACAGCTAAATATGTGGTTTAGGAGATTCATTCCCCTACAGCATGTGTTTGACACCATGCATGTTAGTTCATAGACTGTTTGAAATTAGTTTCAATTCAGGGATGGAAATACTTAGATGGAAGAGCTCTAGGATTTGCTTGCTTTACTGATTACCACATGGAATAATCCTGTCAGGATCATTCTGAAAATTCAAAACATAGTCAAAGCCAACGTGTTTGTTTCCTAGGGCTGCTATAACAACGTACCACAAACTGGGTACAGGAAGTCATTGTCCTACAGTTCTGGAACTCAAGGGTGTTGGCAGAGTCACACTCCCTCTGAAAGCTGTAGGGCAATCCTTCCTTCTCTCTTCTTAGCTTCTGCTGTTTTATCAACAATTTATGGTGTTCTTCTTATCTCTTATGGAGAGATAAATCAATCTCTCCTTTGTCCTCACAAGATATTCTAACTCACTGTTCTTCTTTTCTTGTCTCTGGTATCTTCACAGGGCCATCTTGTAAGGACACATTCCAGTTCGATTGGGTCATGAGTCCACCCTACTCTAGTATGATCTCACCTTAACTAATTATGTCTCCAACACCACTATTTCCAAATAAAGTTGTGTTTTGAGGTACTAGGTACAGGAGGTTAGGCTCAACATACCTTTGGGGGCATGGGCACAGTTCATCCATAATAGCCAGAGATTTTGTGGTAGAAACAAAACTGAATGGATGCTTTTGATGAACTTTCTGGAGATGCCTGCATTATTAAAGAGTTTTTGTACATTGTTTAATAGATTTCTTCCAGTACAGAATTCTATGATTTGGAGTCGAGTTAAAGAAGCTAGAAATATTTGGTCTACCTAAGATTTTTTTCTACATAAGAGTTTTAAGTGATATATTAATTCGCCTTAAATGTTTAGTGGCTCCCTTGTAGAAAAAGGACTAAATTTGCTGTTTGGTCCCAGAGAGAAGAACAAGAAACAGAAGAAGTAAATTCCATCTCTGTATAAAGAACCTCTTGTTAAGTTGATTGTCTTGGGATGTAATGAATTCTTTATCATTAGAGATAGGTAAGTACAGGTTGGATGAACACTACTGGAGGAGCCCCTTGGGAGGACTTCTACTTCATTTAGGAGTTGTTCAAGGGCTTTCTAATTTTAAGAATCTGATTCTACTATTCACTAGTGTGCATTAAAAGCCTTGCATGTGCCAGGCACTGTGTTCTAATGAACATTATTTTAAGCCAACCAATGGGTCTAAGCTTCCTGTACCATCCAGCATATGAATTATCCCTTTTTCTGCTCTTCTCACGCATCCAGACAACTTCTCTCTGGCTTCTCATCTCCTGCAGGGGCTTCAGATGCACTTGTGATCCATCTTTCAGGAACCTGAACCATCTACCTGGATAGAAATCTTGTGGGTAGACACCACAGAAAAGTGTCATCTTTCAAAGTGACATTATCTGGCATTTGTGCTCAGCCTGGTAAAAGGATTTAGACACAAATGATGGCTCAGAATACTGCTCCAAATATTGATATCTTCTTGTATATGTAACAGGTAGAGCCACTTATCCATAAACAAAAATACATGCCAGCTTGATTTTTTAATGTTTATTTGTTTATTTATTTATCCATTTATTTATTTATTTTGAGAGAGAGAGAGAGAAAGGGCAAGCAGTGGGGGTGGGGGGGGTGGTAAGGAGCGGAGAGAGAGGGAGACAGAGAATCTCAAACAGACTACACCCTGTTAGCACAGAGCCCAATGAAAGGCTCAAATTCACAAGCCGTGAGATCATGACCTGAGCTGAAATCAAGAGTTGGATGCTTAACCAACTGAACCACCCAGGTGCCCCTTGATTTGTTCTTAATTCCCAGCATAATTTGTGAGTATCGCCAGAGTTTTAAAAGCCTAATTGAAGTTATGGGTTACATAATCATGATTACTGGGACCAAAAGAAATTTTTGACACCCATACTTCACCTTGCCTCTGTTTTTGTTGTTGATGTAACTTTTACCTATTTATCTCTACTCCAGTCCTAATGAATAAGAATTTCTCAGTGTGGGGTTCAAGTCATGATTTTGCAGTTTATGAGATGGAGCTCCCTGTCTCTCTGCCCCTCCCTTGCATGCATGCTCTCTCACTCTCTCAATAAATAAATACTTTATAAAAAACATTTAAAATCATAGAACATGGAAAAGTCAGAGAATATGACTCCTAAGCATAAGCCAACTACTTTACATGGTGTTTAGCTGCTTTAACCTATGCTAACTTCTTCAGGAAGATTGTCAGTTAGACGCTTGGTGAAAGACAGTACATTTGTCCACAACATGATGCATAAGTGTGACCATATGTTACTATTGTAGATTTACATGATTTTCAACCATAATTTTGGCTACTCACAGTTTTTGCCTAAGACATGTTAGATTTGGGGATATAAACACCCACTAATGATACACCTCTCCTCTGTGGAGGCAATATGAAAATCTTTACATGCATATTTCATTCTTTTAAAACAATTTGATGAACAAGGTCTTACAACCCTCATTTTCCAAATGAGAAAACAGGCTCAGTGGGATTCATTGACTAACCCCAACTGAAGCAGCATAAAGCATTCTAATCTCTGTTTTTCAGATTTCAAGACTTGTACCCTTATGTTGTGTTTCTCAAAAATGTTTTGTAGAATAATCTCTGAACAACTTGTTCAATTTCACATTTCCTGAACCCCACACTGAGAAATTCTTACTCATTAGGCCTGGAGTAGAGCATCTGCATTTTTAATAAGCTTTCCCTACCTGGTGTCTTTGATAAGGTTGGTCCACATATCATATAGACAAACCCTATAAATCCCATACAGCCTTGCTGTACACTATGTTCCCTGTCTAGAGAAGAACAGCCACCACCTTACCCCAGTTAGGGTTATTTAGTTACAAGCTGCTGAAACACCTCTGGCTACTTTAAGCAAAACTATCATTACTTTAGAAGGTATGAGATAGCTCACGAAAACTGAGGAAACAAAAAGAGCTAACACCAGTACAGACCCAGAGATCCAGGGAACAGGAGGTAATTTAGAGACTTAAAAACATATTAAAACCTCTAGCTTGAATTGACTCACCTGTCTTTGATTCTGTTCAAGGTTTAGTTCCTCAGGGAGAGACTCTGGTTATCCCAGATTAGTTCATTGCTACCCCTTGACTAAAGAAGAGAGGGTATCTTGTTGAAAATCCTATATACAAAGTTAAAAAGATTACCCAAACATAACTCAAGGAGCTGCTACCAACCAAATGGGGAAATGGTACTTAGAAGCCAAAAGAAGACCTAATGACCATACAATTATCCTGCCTGGGAAGTACCTGTGTGGTCCCTCCAGTCAAGACAATTTCACCAAAAAAAGTCCTCCCCCTGGATTCCTCACTATGAAACATAGTTCATTACTGGAACATGATCGCTAAAAGAGTGCTTTAAAATGCTTCTGAATTTCTGCAGAATAGTAGTGGCTTCATAAATCTGAATCCCTGTACATCTTTTCCTAAAATTAGAAAGAGAGTAAAAGGGAAAGCAAATTAAGCACACAAAGTGTAATCTACAGAATAGTTAGAACACAAGAACACACAGAAGTCTACAAACTCCAAACTCATGTATAAATGAGGAAATTTTAAAACTTGCCATTGGCTCACAGAGGCAAAAGGAGTTTAGGAAAAGCTTTGTTTAGAGCAAGAAAATAATGTGAATAATCCTGTATCTATTGAATAAATTAAATTCATACTTAAAAAGATTTTTTTTAACATTTATTTATTTTTGTGAGATAGAGAGACAGAGCATGAACAGGGGAGAGCAGAGAGAGAAGGAGACACAGAATCCAAAGTAGGCTCCAGGCTCCGAGCTGTCATCCCAGAGCCTGACGTGGGGCTTGAACTCACAAACCGTGAGATAATGACCTGGGCCAAAGTCAGCCACTTAACTGACTGAACCACCCAGGTGCCCCTAAATTCGTACTTTAAAAACGTTCCAACAGAGAAAATTCCAGGCTCAAATGGCTTCACTGGGGAACTCAATCAAATATTTAAGGAAGAAATATGATCAACTCTATTTTAAAAGTCCAAGATATAGAAAATAAGGTAATACTTTCCAACTCATTCTATGATGACAGCATTACCCTGATATTAAAATCAGAAAAGACATTATAAGGAAGGAAACTAAAATCAAATATTCTTTGTGGACATAGACCCAAAAATCCTCAACAAAACTCTGGCAAATATAATAAAGCAATATATACAAAAAGATAGTACATCAGGACCAAATGGAGTTAAACATGGGAATGCAAGGTTGATTTAACATTTAAAAATCAATCAGTTAGATTGACCATACCAACAGACTAAAAAAAAAAAAAGTGTTCATTTCAATAGAGGCAGAAAAAGCATAGACTATCAAAAGGCACAGATTGTTAAACTAGATAAAAAACAAAAGCCCAGCTAAATTTTGTCCATGTATGACACACTTTACATTCAAAGACATGAAAATAAAAGGATAGAAAAGATATATCATGCAAACAATAACAACCAAGAAAGATAGAGTGGCTATATTAATATCAGATAAAATAAACTTTAAAAAAATACAAAATTACTAAGGATAAATAGGGACATTTTATGATGATAAAAGGGTCAATCCATTAGGAAGATAAAACAATTATAAATATATATGCAGTATAACACAGACCACCAAAACACTCAAAGCAAAATTGAATGTAAATGAAGGGGAGAAATAGAAAATTCAACAATAACAAAGACTTCATACTCTGCTTTCAATAATGGAAACAACTAGGCAGAAAATTAGCAAGGAAATAGATGACTGACTGAACATGCAACTCTTAATCTCGGGGTTGTGAATTCAAACCCCATGTTGAGGGTACAGATTACTTATAAAAAGAGAGAGAGAAAAGAATCAAATTACCAGAATCAGAAATGAAACAAAGGAAACTATATCAAACAGAAGGAATGCCAAGAATTTAAAAATGGTTAATAGTTGTATAAATATAAAAGTTATCCTTTCCAGAGTGCCTGGGTGGCTTAGTCAGTTAGGCATCCGACTCTTAGTTTCAGCTCAGATCACAGTTTCATGGGTTTGAGTCCTGCATCAAGCTAGCAGTGTGGACCCTGCTTGGATTCTTTCTCTCTCTCTCTCTCTCTCTCTCTCTCTCTCTGCTCCTCCCCAACTTGTGCTGTCAGCCTCTTTCAAAATAAAAATAAAACTTAAAAAAAGTTATCCTTTCCATTTCTTAATTCCATCAAAAGACAAATGGTTGTTTAAAATATTATAACATTGTACTGTGGGGTTTATAATGTATTCACGTATAAAACATATGACAATAGCATAAAGAATGGGAGTATAAATGGAATTATACTGTTTAAATTTCTTACAGTTTGTATGAAATGATCTGATATTAAGTCTAAGTAGACATTGATATGTAAAGTCTTTAATCAATTTTGAGTTGCTTTTTGTGTATGATGTAAAATAATGGTTCAATGTGATGCTTTTGCATATGGCTGTCCCATTTTCTCAGTGTCAGTTCTTAAAGAGACTATCCCTTCCCTGGTGTATATCATGGCTCCTTTGTTGTAAATTAATTGACCATACATGCCTGATCATTTTTTAACTCTCTGCTTTGTTACGTTGACCTAAGTGTATGTTTTATGTCAATACCACACTGTTTTGATTAACAGTATGATATGTGAAGAGTGAGTATTACAATCCCTAGAGCAACCACTAAAAAACCTTTCAAAGAGGTGTAGCTAAGAAGTTAACAAAGGAGGAGCACCTGGGTGGCTCAGCCAGCTAAGCGGCCAACTTCAGCTCAGGTCATGATGTCATAGTTTGTGGGTTCAAGCCCCCTGTCGGGCTCTGTGCTGACAGCTCAGAGCCTGGAGCCTGCTTTGGATTCTGTGTCTCCGTCTCTCTCTGACCCTCCCCTGCTCACACTCTGTGTGTGTGTCTCTCTCTCAGAAATAAATAAACATTAAAAATAAAATTTAAAAAAAAGAAGTTAACAAAGGAATTAAAATGAAATAAATATTTAGTTAACCCCAAAGCAAGAAAACTTACTAAAAGATTATTGACATGGTTGTCATATTGAAAGCATCATTATCAACTTATAAAAGAAAAAATGACTACATACATAAGAGTACAACATACTCTATAGACTATAGAATATATAGTATAGAATAAATTAACTATTATATACTACTAAGGCAGTGAAAGAAATTGGTTTAAATACCAGTCCTTCTATTTCTGGCTGAATGACCTTGGGTGTATCAATCACTCTGAGTCTCACAGAAAGAACATTAAAACTGACTTAGAGGGATCTCATGTTGATAAAATCACAGAACACATACAAGAGGCTGATACATAGCAGTTGCTCAATAAATATTTGTTGAATTAATTAGTTAATTAACATATAAAAAAGGTTTAATAGAGGGCCTGGCCCAGAAAGATATCTAATAAATATTAGCTATGATTATTTTCATTAACAACTCACAATTATGGGTTGTAGTAACTTGGTCAAGGCACCAGGTGGCATGAAATAGTAAAAATTGTTGCCACTTGATACTCTTCTTCAGAATACAATTGTATAATGATTTGCATATTATATCTGTTCATAAAAGGTTGAGATTCAAATTTCCTAAGTCAACATATAAATTTCAAAATGCCTCTATTAATTCATCTTCTGGTAGCAATTTCATGTCAGTATTTCAGTGTATCTGCATTTGCTTCTGTCACGTAATGATGCCTCAAGCCCCAAATATTACACACATTTTATTTTATCCTCAACTCTCCTAGGAGGTAGGTATTAACTCTAGTTTATAGATGAGAAAACTGAAGCTTGGGGAAAAAATGTGATTCAAACCAAGCCCTGACAGAAATGTCTTTAAAAATTAGGTTACATAGACTCTCGCGGTCCTTAATTCTTCTAAAGAAGAATGAATAAAGAAATAGCTAAAGTAACTCTTTTCCAGAAAAATAAAATGAGCAATCTCCATGTTTATTATACTTTATAAGCTTGCATGTGGATGTACAACACTGAATTCAACATACTATAAAGAATTTTTAAGTGAAAGTTTATTAACAATGCAAAATATTTATGTAATACTCCTACCCAAGAGTCTTAAAATTCTTTGTGGTTTAAACAATTAACATATAGTAGAGTAGATAGGTATCACAATCTTCCATTTATAAATGAAAGAACATTTACACATATCATTTAACCAAAGTCACTCTCTCCAAATCCATCTTGGGATTGGTTTCAGGGTACTTAAATGCCTGGTATCCAAGACCAAACTGATATTTACTTATTTTCTCTTTCATTCAACAAATATTTATTGAATCCTGTGTGGGGACTAATATAAACCAGACACAGATAATGCCGTCAAAATCCTTCTTTTCTGGGGTAAAAGAATCATGGTATAGAATAAATTCTGGATTGGCTTGCCCAACCTGAAGACCATCTACCATTTCATTGGCATCATGGCTGGTTCTTTCTGTTCAGATGATGCCATCCGACTTGTCAGCAATGTCTGTCATCCTGAGGGAGATGCATTCCTGGACCTGGATAAGGTCCTACCCTAGGGCCATGGGGTGGGAGAATTGGAAGATGGATAGTTACTGCTACTTCCTTAGCTAGGTATGGTTCACCAACTAATATAGACCTTCTTACCAATTTTTAAAACCTTAGTGCACAGAAATGTTTACTCCTTGAAAATATGAATAAGTTAAGATGGATATATATAGACAAGCCGCTACAGAAATCATTCTGCTATCCATGCAGAGTGCAATACAAACTAAAAAGAAATAACACCCTTAAAGAATACAGCAGTGTTTTTCAGTGTAGTTCCTTACTACTGCATTGTAATCAGCTAGAATGCAAGATAAGGAATCCTGGACTCTACTCCATATCTACCGAGTTAGTAGCACATCCCAGAGTGGGCCTGGAATTCACAATGCATTTTTAACAGCCTTATTAGGTGGCCATGGTGTAAAGTTGAAAATTAAATATTGGAGATTTCTGGGGCACCTGGGTAGTGCAGTCAGTTAATCATTCAACTCTTAATCCATGCTGATGGTGCAGAGACTTCTAGGGATGGGTGCAGAATCTACTTGGGATTCTGTCTCTCCTCTCTGCCCCTCCCTCACTTGTGTGCCCACGCTCTCTCTCTCTCTCTCTCTCTCTTTCTCCCAAATATGTTTTTTAAAAACTTTAAAAATTTTTAAATATTGAAGATTTCTTTTAGCCAAAAGAATCAGGGAAGGCTCTAAGAAGAGAGTATCATTGTAGCAGGACCTTGAATACAGGGAGAGGACATTCCAGGTAGGAAAACAGTAACAGGAGCAGAGGCAGAATGTAAGAACAGCTTCCTTTGGAGCAAGGCAAAGGATACCAGACAATTCGTAATAAGAAATAAAGTTGGAATGGCCCCTAGAGGCAGATCAGAAGACCTGTAAGTGTCATCTTACAGCCTGGACTTTGCTTCACAGTGTTAGATGAGTTGTAGTTATGGTCCTGATGAGAACAATAATGGCCCGAGCCAGGTGTAATGAAGTCCTACACCACCCCAATCCACTGGTTTATTTTCCTTCTTCACAATTCTCTTAAGCTTTAATGAACTCAAACAGAGATTTCTTTTGTTTAAAAAATCATAAAATATTAGAAAAAAGATATTAGCGATTATGATGGTTTTCATACTAAGCTCGTGCATGGTGGCATGCAAGAGGCCAGTCAAGGGGGGCTCTGGGTCTCCCCATCTTATTTAAACAGAGCTTAACTTCTAGTTTGAATAAACCACTTTAAATATGCTAGACGCCAGAGGAGAAGGGGACATGGGCCCTGATTAAAGCACTAAAGCACTAAAATTCTCCTATATATGATCCCAGTGACCCTGCAGAAGATTGCATCTCGTACCACAAACATCTCCATAGGTTTTTAACTTTGTCTAAAATCTCATTCCACAAAGAAAACTCTCAGCCATGTCAGAGGATTCACCAACCTCATTTTCCCTCTCAGTGCAGTTAACTCACAAGTGAAACAGCATATGCAAAGAAGAGTGAAAGTGGCCTGTTCATCCAATGACTGCAGTGTCAGGTGGCCTTTGGAAGGTTGGCTGGGATAACTGCTCTAGACAGGGTTTCTTTTTCTTTAGAGTGATAAAGTGCTCAGCAGAGATAATAAACAAAGAAACTTACTCTGGCAAAGTCGTGAGATGGCAGAAAATCCAACTCTTTGAAAGATGGTTGAGCTAGATCAGCGGTGATAACACACAAAATAATCATTTCCAAAGAAAATATTATAGAGATATATTTGCAATGACATTACATAGCTTTTTAAAACGTATGTGTAAAGCAGTTTATTCAAACCAAAAGATACCAAGCTACTCCAGTTAAACAAGGCAGGAAGACTCAAACTGCTGACTGCTGACCTTGAATTGACAGTCAAGCTCTTTCAGATAAGTCAAGTACATTTTGGCTTCTCGCACACAGTCACATAAGGTCAGATAAAGAAGCAGGTCAGTAAGAATAAGGAAACGGGCTAACCATGATGACACTCTTCCTCAGTTGGCTTCTGCTCAGATATACCCCTGAAATTGTTATCTTAAAGGAAGTAAGAAGTGACATTCGAATCACTAGACTCTTCTCAGCTTTCATCTTTATAAACTGATATAAAACATCTAATGCTTTGGCCTAACCATTTTCATTTCCTTTCGTCTGCCATTTCTCTTTCTTCTACCACTCTGTTATTTCCTTCAGAGGTTCCTTTTCCTCCTTCCACACTTCTAAATGTGAGCATCCTGAATTCAGAGCCCTATCCTTGGACTTCTACCTCTGTCTCTCCTAGATCTCACTTCTTTCTACCATCACTCAGTGGTAACGGTAGCTCTCCTCCTTGAAGGTCTACTGTGTACCAAAGAGGGGTAAGTGATTTACATGTATTTTCCCTGACCTTCACTGAAATTCTGTTAGTTAATGACAATTCTTACCATTCTCCAGTGAATAAAATCAGAGGATCAGAGAATTAATTCACGTCCATATGGACATACGTCTACAAGTGAGATACACTGGATTCAAAGCCAGGTAAGCTTGAACTCAATGCCTGACCTTTCCCCATTACAATTGCCAGGTGAAGTTCAACACTACCTACCACAGAATGGAATTGGCAAAGATACAGCCAGACAGATTAATAGACAGAAAGGAAAGTTCAGAAAAGTCCCAGGCATGTAGAAGAGATGATATATGATACCGGTGGTATTTCATATGAGTGAGAAAAAAACGGATTTTCCAACAAATTATATTTCTAGCAAATGAACTACATGATATTTTGACATGAAATTTTAAACATGTCTTACTTCATGCCACATCAAAATCCCAATTGGATTAAGATTTATAATATAAAAAAGAAACTATAAATATGTACCTACATTTTATATACAGATATGTATATATCACATATACTTGTGTTTTCTGTATTGATTTGTATTTTCTAGATACATATTTACAGAACACAGTGGAAGAGAAAGAAGGATTTACACTTGCAATACATACCACCAAAGGTAGAAACCATAGAGAAATTAGTGAGAGATTCAATTACCAAACACATAAAACTTCCACAGGGGGGAAAAAAATCCCTTAAATATACAGCTCTGGGCCTATGCAGCCACCTCCCTGCTATCCATGCTGCTGGCTTCTTATGTCTGCTTATAGTTGGCTATTTTCCCATTACCATTGTATGCTTATTTAGAAAGAGAAAGATCTCTGAATAAGCAGTATTCAACACTTCAATCAGCTGCAACTGTGATCTCAAGTATGCCAAACTTTCTAGAATGCAGTTCCTTTTCTTGTAAAGTATTGACCTAGACATTTTCTGAGGTCTTTTCCATCCCCAAATTATGATTCCCTTTGTCCAGCCTCTATTCCTTCTATTGCAGCTTGCGGAGGATAATAAATAATCACCCTTTCTTTTCCTGAATTTAGAATCAATCAAGAAGTAAAAACACACTTGTGACACAAATGGTAACCAGAGGAATAGTAATTTCATTGATAATGCTGAGGCTGAAAATGTGGCTTGAAATCCATGGCCACATGAACATGCTAACACTCTCCCCTGCAACACAGAATTCAACTCACCCACCAGTTGAAAGCTGAACTTGACCACCACAGGGCCCCTGTCGCGCCACTGCATGGCAGAGAAGGAAAATAAGGGGAGAAAATGGAGGATTGAGCCACACAGCTTCATCTCCCCCTTGTAACCTCACTAGAGGTAGAAGTACATCCTGGCACATGAAGTCACAAAGGCATGGGGAAGTCTTCTCTGACTCCAGTGGGAGGTCACTTCTCTCATTGAAGCTCCAATCATGTCTCTCTCGACACCTCTTGAAAAACAGCCAGTTCAGAGTCCTTTCTCCATCATTTAGAAAAAAATTATAATATTAGCTAAATTGGTCTTCCCAACTCGGGCCTTCCTTTCGTCTTATCCGTTCTGTTCACCACGACTGGATTAATCATGTCATAATCAAGAAATAGCTACATAAAATCTGAACTTGGAACGAGGAAACAAACTTTAACCCTGGTTCTTTTACTAATAACCTATATGACCCTACACAAGTCACCATAATTTTCTACATTTAGGGAATCCTCAACCATGGCATGGCCTGGTTAGACTGCCCCTACCTATTCCATAATATCAAGTCAAGTGTCAAAAACTTTCAGCAAATTTTGGGGTGCCTGGCTGGCTCAGTCAGAAGAGAATGAGATGCTTGATTTCAGGGTCTGGAGCTTGAGCCCCACATTGAGATTATGTAAATAAATAAACTAACAAATAAACTTAAAAAATTTTTTCAGTAAATTTGTCTAGAGTATAAACCTATTAACATGGTATATAGGACTCTATATAATTGACTGATGATTTCTAGACTTCATTCCCAGAACTTCCTACAGGGCCTGTCCTTTTTAGAAAAATATATCTCTAAAACATTTAGTATTTTATTATTTCTGTGCTGTTCCCTTATTGGTAGGTTTCCCCTCCCACCACCTTTCCACTCCCAACACTGCTCCTCCAGAGGCTGTTCATTCTAGGAGATCCAGTAAAAACAATGTTTCTTTCCCAAGACTTTTTGCATCTTCGAAGCGATGTCATATTCAGATCCGGGCTGGAGCTATACTTGTGTCCGAGAAATGTATTGCTCACTAAATTGTCATGCCTTACTCCCATTCACCTTGCAGCGAGATAAAGCCTTGTAACTCATTCTACGTAATACACTAATTTGTAAAAGGTATACTTGCTATATCCGGGCCAGTTTTCTCTTCCCCTGATGAGGCAATCTGACAACTATGTGTTGTGTGTCCATTTCCCAAGACCTTGTGACGTGAAAGACACGGGGGGAAAACTTGATGAGGCAAGTGAGATTTGTCACCCCAGCATAAATAAGCCAGCCTGTCCTACTACACCACCTGGAAGAAGGCTGAGGGTCACATGGCCAACCGCTATTTCCTCAATTGTACACAAAGATAGCAGGAGCACTGTGATAGTAGAGTAACATATATTATATATAATTATACATATAATTAATTATACATATAATTAATATAATTATATATTAATGCTATAGTTTATTATATGTGATCTG
>NW_027551567.1:9574940-9582760 GCF_008692635.1 Crocuta crocuta
ATATAATTATATATTAATGCTATATTTTATTATATGATCTGAGATATATATTATATATCATATATTATTATATGTGATCTGTGATCTGATATATATTATACTGGATTACTTATTATGCTACTATTTATTCTGTTGTTTACAATACATATCAAGGTGTTTATTATATTTTTATATTGTTTATACATAAGAAGCAGCTTTTATTTAGGGCTTAAAAGAGATCATTAAAGTTGTGTTCTAAACAATACAACGGAGACCCACATAGAAAGTTCCAGAGCCTTTTAGAGATTGCGCACTTTCTGTGTGTTGGATTTCATCACACTTTTACCACTTCCTAAACATATCAGTGACTTTAAAACAAGTGACAAATAGGGGTGTCTGGGTGGCTCAGTCGATTCAGCCTCCTACTCTTAATTTCAGCTCAGGTCCTGAGATCGAGCCAGGTGTCCGGGCCCCGCACTAGGTGTGGAGCCTGCTTAACATTCTCTCTCTCCTTCTCCCTCTGCCCTTTCCTGCTTGCTTGCACACGTGCACACTCCCTCTTTCAATCCCAAATAAATAAGTAAATAAATAATAAAAAAATAAATTGCTATTGTGAAAAATTCCAAGACTATACTCAAAAGTTAAGCTAATGTTCTAATGAACCCCATGACCCAGATTCTGCAATTATCAAGACTTTGCTCAACTGCTTCCCCTATTTTTGAAAATGTTTAAACATTTGTATTTTTGTACATAACCATGTTGCCATTATCACACAACAAAATATTCAAATCCTACACCGATTTTTAAAAGTTAATTAACTTTTCTGAGGAAATTATTTTGAAATGCAACGCAGTACCTCCCTGCAAACTCCGGAGATGCCCTTCATTCCAACAGAGCGGGAGTTCCACCTGTTCAGCACCCTGACGGCTTCACCAGGGCTCGCGAGCATCAGCGTCAGGTGACAGGGCATGCGAGGCAGTGAGCCAGCCGGTCCTCCTCCAAACGAAAAGGCCCGCTCCCAGGATGACAGGTGATCTCTGTCTCTCCCCTTAGCCATATGATAGGATGCTTTCCGTTCCAAAGATACTTAGATGAGTGAGACTGGAATGGGAGGAGGTGTGATGTGTGTAAGAAGAGACTCAAGGAAGCCACACGTTCCCCAAATCGTTGCAGCACGGAGGACTTGGTGTCGGTGGCACTTACTGTTATAAGTGTGTTGTTATAAAAGGGGTGGATCTATTGCTATAAGTCTTGACTTGGGTGGAAAAGGGAATTAGAAAATAGGGATGCTTGAAAAGACTTCAGTCACAGACTGAAGCTGTGAAGATCCGGAACTGTGTGTCGTATCCAGGACAGGGCTCCTAGCATTGATTAAAAAACTAAACAAAACAACAACAGCAACAAAATTGAGCTAAATGTGAACAAACCGTGACTTGCAAGCTGCAAAGCCTGGGCAAGTCATTCACCCCTAATGGTGGGTTTCCTCACCTTGGAAATGGGGATACCGAAGCCTACGTCTCATCGGTGGAATGCAGTGAGGGCTAGAAAAAAAGTGCATAAAGAAGGCTCAGTAGAAATCATCCTATACAAACAAGGTTGTAGTGGGTGGAATATGCTTCTAGAGATTCACCAGGGCTCCCCAACTTCTGCCTGTGATCCCATTTTGGAGTTGATGTGACTGCCCTCTTCTCTTTTTTCCTATCCCTGGTCATAAAATGTTAGGGAGGCAGAAACATAGTCCTAGGTCATCCATAAAACATGATCATGAGAAGGGAGCATGTGACAGTGGGGCCGGAGCTCCATTTTCCCTCCGGAGAGCGTTTCCTTGAGCTCAGTGCCCAAGGCAGCCTCAAGTACCAGTCCGGAGACACAACATGGGGAAATTTCAAGTACAAACTAAAAGTAAAAAGTCACACAAAGAAAAAAGAAAATCACACATTACCCCATTTGTTTCTTTATACACACACACACACACACACACACACCTAATTTTTAAACATGTAATTAGAATTGTTGAAGCTATTAGCTTATTATAGATAAATCACTGAATTCTTTTGTTACCAGGAAAAATGTGATGGCTTAGCAAGGCTTGGGGCAGTAGAGAAAGGAAATCAGAATGAATCCCTTTTTGCCATCTGTACGGAGTGGCTGGAAAGGAGTGAGATAATCAGGTAGAGAGAGGTCCACAGAGAACAAAGTGTACTCAAAGCGGAAAGCTTTTCTCAGAGAAGTCCTGAATCCCCAATTCCCTGGAATAGCCACAGCGTGAGATTATGTCCCAAACAGCGCCTCTTTGTGGCTCCGAAGATGTCAGCTTACAATCTGGGGATTTCACTACAACACAACCAAGCGCAATAGTAATAGTAACAATAAGAACAAATAATAAAGACAATGTTTATTATGAGCCAGTCAAGTACTGCTTTGCCCATGAAAGCTCCTGACAGGCAGTATTTCCTGACAAGGGTGCGCAGGTGAAAGCCCAGTTGGGTGCCAATGCTTTTTCCCCCCGTCTAAATTCAGAGAGGATGCCTCTTGCACTTTATTCCATCCAGGTAGAAGTTGCAATCAGTTTGGGGTCTATAAGTGAAATGATGCTGTGTCCTTCTCATGGGGATTAGCAGAAGGCACATGATATCAATTTGTCTCTTGAAAGCTGAGGGTAATTTTGATCACGTGGTTAAAGGGATGTCTGCCAGGTGTCTGTACTATAATGTTACTATTTTTCTCTTTGTACCTGGTAAGTATCTTGTGGGAAGATACTTCAGGTCTATGTAAATACTTTCATGTGCTAATTTTAGCACCCATTGATGATTCTTGCCTAGAACAATTATTCCTGTCCTTTTTGCTAAACATGACTTTTCTATTTTCATCATTCTTTCTACACTTATTACTTAGAATTCTACTTTAATAAATAGCAGTTCCTTATCCTTTGTGTAATAATTTATTCACTGTACTTATATCAGCATGGGTCCATGGATTTTTGTTGTACTTATGAGTTGTGATTCGTTATTATCACCATTAACTGTGTTCTTTCAACTGTCTCAGTTTGAACCAATAGGAGCCCCTTGAAATTGACCCTTTTGTCTTTTTTGACTTGTCCTCATCATATTTTGAGGCTTGAGAATTTATATTCTGGTTACTTACTTTTCCACTTACTTAGTGACTGGGGTTCAAGGAATATGGACCCCTTTTAGCTGTGTATAAACAATAATGAGAGAAATATATTCAAGGAAAAAAAAGAAAAAGCAACACAAGGTGAACTTAGCCTTTTGAGTATGGCTATAAAAGACTATCTTTGGGATGCCTGGGTGGCTCAGTCAGTTAAGTGTCTGACTTCAGCTCAAGTCATGATCTCACGGTTTGTGGGTTCAAGCCCTGCATCAGGCTCTGTGCTGACAGCTAGCTCAGAGCCTGGAGGCTGCTTCAGATTGTGTGTCTCCCTCTCTCAGACCCTCCCCTGCTCACACTGTCTCTCTCTCTCTCTCTCTCTCTCTCAGAAATAAATAAAACATTAAAAACAATTTCTTAATGCTTTAAAAAAAAGACTATCTTTGCCTTTGTTTTAAATTCATGATTCACTTGTAACTGGGTGCAAAGATTTACCTTTGAGGTGGTCTCCTAAATGTAAGCAGATGATCCAGGGGCTTCCAAGAGGTTGTTCTCTTTGATAACAGAATTCAACAATTTCACCTCTACCTCCTTTAGCAACAAACTTCAAAACTCTATTATAGAATAGAATTTTCATACCCCATATTGGTTATGAATACAATGGACCTAGATTTTACTATCTTAACATCTTTGGAATTAAACAATGTGTATGTTCTCCAAAATAAATAGCAGCATTATCCAGAGACACTGGTAAAACTTGGATTCAGAAAACAGAAATTGTTTTGTCCATTTTTGTGACATCATCCTGACATTCCTGAGTTAAAAATTACCAGCCCAAATCTGCAGGTGGTATGTGTTTTGGGTCCACGATGATGCAAGACCCTGTCCCAGCTGCTTTTGATTGCTACAGAAATCTCAGACTGGTCCTGTCCAACACCTACTTCTGTTATGGTTAGTGACACAGGTTACAGGTCAGTAATCATGAATGACAAAATGAAGACCAAGGAGGAAAAACCACACAATCTAATCCTTTATCACCCAGACATTTGGAATTGTTGGCAATAACTGATTGACTCAGTTATGTATTTACTTGCTGTGTATTAATGAGCACAGACTGGGTTCAAGGCCCTAAGCTAGGTCTTAGTGGAATATCTAGTGTTATACCCCAAAAAGATCATTCCTAAGGATTAAACAAGTAATTTTCTTTGAAAATAACGTGACAAAAAGGCTAAATAATGGGTTGCACAAACACCCACATGCACATGTACATACATGAATAAGAAATTGCTAAGGCAATTAAAAAGTATTCTCCACTGGATATTGCTCTTTTGGTAATTCACTGAAAAACTAATTTCTTCAGAAACTTTTCAAGTAAAGTTCAAACTATTAAAAATAAAATTATATTTTTGAATCAATTACTGGGGTACCTGGCTGGCTCAGTAAGTAGAGAATGTGACTCTTGATCTCGGGGTTATGAGTTTGAGCCACATGTTGGGCATGGAGATTACGTGATAGATAGATAGATAGGTAGATAGATAGGTAGATAGATAGATAGATAGATAGATAGATAGATAGATAGATGATAGATAGGTAGGTAGATAGATAGATAGATAGAAAAATAATTACTAATGATACACAGTATGATTCCATTTATATGACGTTCTAGAATAGGACAAAATTAACAAAAATATAAAAAATCAGAACAAATATATTGGGAATGCAGTAGTATCTATTGCCATACCACAAATTACCCCCCAACTTAACAGATTAAAATAACAAGTAATTATTATCAAATAGTTTCTGAAATTTGGGAGTGCCATAGCCCAAATGGTCTGGTTCAGGATCTCTCATGAGACTGAAATCGGGAGAGTGGCCAGGACTGCAGTCATCTGATGGCTTGACCAGCGCTGGCTGATTCATCGCTGAGATGGCTCATTCAGATGGCTATTGGCAAAGGTTTCAGGTCCCTACTGACTCAGGCCTCAGTAGACCTCAGTTTCTTGCCACAATGTGTTGACTATTCTCACAGCTTGGCAGCTGGCTTTTCCCAGAACAAGTGATCCAAAAGACAGCAAGATGAAATGTGAAGTCTTTAAAGCTATATGGCATCGTATCTATAACGTCCTATGGGTTATCTTGGTCAACCTTATTCAGTGTGGGAGGAGACTATAAAAGGGAATATGGTGATATCTGTAGACTATCTTAGAGGCTGGGTACCATAAGAGGAAGGGGTTAACTTGGAGGAAACTTTTTGGTGAAATACAAATGTTCTATAATATGATAAACACATGGGTCACATGTGTACATACATTTATTCAAACTGTATAACTAAGATGTGTATATTTCAATAAAGGTATATACATTTTATATAAAATGAAGTATAAGTAATAATAATCAGGAAGGGGTGGAGAGTGGATGGAAGATATAATAATGGTAGAATATTGATAACTTTTGAAGATGGATGGATTGGTACAGGTGAATGAATTACACTAAACTACTATACTTTATCAAATTGCAGTCCTGAGGGTTATTTCGAAAGAAGGAGGGAACTAAGGAACTGCACATATTTGATATTTACCCAAAGATGTATCCAAAAAGCTTTGAATTGATACTCATGGAAATATTTTAAAGTGAGTCACACACAACACTTCCTTATTAAGTTGCATATATGAATGTACATGCAAGTGTGTGTATAGACGGGGTTCTCACTGGTTCCAAGTTATCATTGTGCCTCGTACCATTGTTGTCCTGTTCTGTGAGAAAAGCTTTTCTGGACTAAAGGCACCTGAGGGATAGTTTCGGTTGCTTTATCTGATAGAATTTCAAGACTTTTTCCCAAAAGTGACTTTGTAAATACTAAAAACAGTCCATATTTCCCAATGGTAGTTAACTCCTTCTACAGAAGCATTGTACACAAATGTCCCAGATGACTTTGCTTGTTTGAAATCTGTCCTCTTTTTATTATAGTGTTTTTGCCTTCTCTCTTCCTGTTATGCTAACAAGCCTTCACAGATTCATTCAGCCCTAGAGCAACCCATTTTCCACTTCCAACACTGATCCTATTCCATTGAGGACTAAGGAGCCAGGCACTGGTTCTACCTAGAGATGCCACAACTTAATACTTAAGAGCAGAGGAGAGGCACTGAAGGCAAATCACATTGCCACCACCAATTACATATTATTTCACTTGTCTATGTTTTTGAACCTTTCTATGTCTCTTTTTCTTATATGTAAATGAGCTCAATCATAGTACAGCAGAGGATTATTGTCAGGATTAAATGAGTTAATGCTTGTAAAATGTTCAGGACAATGCCCAGCATTACAGATCCATTGCATCCAAAATAAACTCTAAGGAATTCCTGCTATCCTGCTTCAAGTAGTAAATAAAGGATCATGCTGCATGAATACAAATTTATAGAAAGCACACACAAGTAGAATTTACTGTTTCAATCGCCAAAAGCAACCAGGTTAGCTTGATATGGAGATATTATGTTGCATAGTCATATATCATTTTTGCTTAAAACTATAAGCAACTCACATAAGCAGTTAGAACCAGAATCCTTGACATACCTAAGCTACTTTACAATTTTGCTCATCTAATTTCAACTATTTTCTGATACCTCATGTTAATTATCATCTTCCTTACAAATACACATTTTAAGCACCAGATAGCCCACCCCAATAGCTGGAATTCCCAGGCGTTTAACACTTTCCCCACTTTCTCTTAATTTAGACTCTCCTGGACCCACTTCCACATTCCTGTCTGGTCTGTCTCTTTGGTTGCTCTTATACAATTGAAAAAAGGAAACCTCATTTGAAATGAGGTAAGGAGGCCAGAAGGAGAACTCTCACTTTGTACCACTCTCTTCAATTGCAGACCCCAGTCTGAAGAGATGTATCTTGCATTCCCAACAGGAAGAAGCCTACTTCACTACTGCAGCAGGAGGAAGAATTTCTCCATGCCAGCAACTACCTCAGCCAATGAGAAAAGACCACAACACAGCCAGTGAGAAACTGTCACCACCCTGTACTCTTGCTTTCCTCCAGTAGACTTTTTGTTCAAAGCTGCCCCCAACTTGCTCCTTCTCTCTACAAAGTAACACTCCTTTCCTTTGATCTCCAGATTTGCCTGTGGTTTTGCCATAGCTCACATAACTTGAATTGCGATTCTTCTGCTATTCCCGAATAAACCCATTTTGCCGGTAAAATAACAGAATGTTTTACTTTTAAGGTCAACCTTACTTGGTGTCAAGGCAGTAGGATCCAGAGAGAAACCCGGCAACTCCACGGCTGGCTGGTGAGCAAACATGTGCTGGCACTCACTGAGCTCGCTGAGCTCTCACTGCTTTTTCGTTGACGCTGGAGTTGAAGGGAGGTTTTCTCCTGGGTTAAAGACCCCCTCTCTCTTCGTGTTTTGAGCTCTTGAGGCTTCATTTGGGATCTGCTTTACAGCTTTTTCTTTTCTGTTTTTGTGAAGGCTTTGTCTTCTCTGGTGAGTGCTTTTTTGTTTTGTTGAAACATGGTTTTGAGTAATGAAATCCCAATCCTCTAAACTCTATCAGGAGAGGCCTTTCTCTGGGACCCTCACTCAGTTTTAAACCCTCTGGGCCCTCTTCATGAACATTTTTAGTTACATGGGCCAATCTACCGAAAGATAATTTAAACTACAATGACTATTATGGGGAACCTTCAATCTCCCCAAACGTTTTTCAGAATTGCCATCGCTCTAACAT
>NW_027551567.1:9582774-9607149 GCF_008692635.1 Crocuta crocuta
TTTCTCTAACTAAATGATAATAATAATAATAATAATAATAATAATAATAGGATGCCTATTTTAACTGGTAACCTGAGGCTTCCAGATATTTTCAGGATTCTAAAATCTCCTCTTTGCAAAATATCATTTCTAAATTAACCAGGATGAGCAATGAATGGAAGACAAAAAAGCTTCTGAGGCCTTCCTCCCTTCCTCCATCCTCTTTGTCACGGGCACCATTTGCTCACCACCCCCTCCTTCTTTGTCTCCAGGTATCTGCACGCATCTTACGCCAGGTGTCCTGGCACCATCTTTCTTTTTCCCTCCTGCACTGACTCCACCTACTGTATACCCTCCATTTCTTCATTCTAATCCTTTCACGGAAAAGGAATTTCCCTTTTACTCCAGACCTCACCCATTTCTTCCTCTCCCCAACCTATTAAAAGTCTGCTCCTTTAAAGTCAGACCCTCTGTGGAGTCAAATGCTAACCCCCTAATTTCTTCCAGTCCCTGCGCTAAAGCTGAACTACAAGTGACAAACAGTTTCCCAAAGTGACTAAGGATCCTCAAAAACTTGCTGAGTTTAATATAGTTACTCAAACTTACCAACACAGTTTCTCACTTTTATATGAGGTCCACAGGTTTGTCAGCAGGGCCAGGCGTAACTCTGGATGAACACTGTCAACTGGGACAATCTTGAAAGGTCTCTAGAAGTCTGAGAACTGTAAGGCATGATAATTTGCCTTGTTACATGATCAAGTTCATGCAACTGCTAAACAACCTCACCAAGCTAAACAAACAGCTTTCCCCAAACCTACCGATTGGAATAAGATTCGGGCTTATGCCCAGAAGCCAGTGAACCCATGTATGATTATTACAGTCAGCTCTAAATTGTTGTTGCTGTTTTAAGTTTATTTATTTATTTTGAGAGAGAGTGCAGAAGGGGCAGAGAGAGAGGGAGACAGAGAATC
Source organism: Crocuta crocuta (assembly GCF_008692635.1). NCBI lineage: Eukaryota > Metazoa > Chordata > Mammalia > Carnivora > Hyaenidae > Crocuta > Crocuta crocuta. Next base: position 9,583,725 of record NW_027551567.1, read on the forward strand.
CCAAGCAGACTCTAAACTGTCAGCACAGAGCCTGATGCAGGGCTCAAACTCACTAACTGTGAGATCATGACCTGAGCCAAAACCAATAGTCAGACCCTTAACCAATTGAGCCGCCAGGGTACCCCTCCAAACTGTTTTTAAAGAAAAACCTAGGAGTGCCTGGGTGGCTCAGTCGGTTAAGTGTCTGACTTTGGCTCAGGTCATGATCTCACAGTTGGTGGGTTCGAGCCCCACGTCGGGCTCTGTGCTGATAGCTCAGAGCCTGGAGCCTGCTTCAGAGTCTGTGTCTCCCTCTCTCTCTTACCCTCCCCTGCTCATGCTGTCTCTCTCTCTCTCAGAAATAAATTAAAAACACATTTAAAAAATTTTTTTTAAATGTTTTATTTATTTCTAGGAGAGAGAGACAGCGTGAGCAGGGGAGGGTCAGAGAGAGATGGAGTCACAGACTGAAACAGGCTCCAGGCTCCGAGCTGGCAGTCAGCACAGAGCCCGACGCGGGGCTCGAACCCACCAACCGCGAGATCATGACCTAAGTGAAAGTCGGAAAGTCGGACGCTTAACCGACTAAGCCACCCAGGCGCCCCTAAAAATTTTTTAAAAATTTAAAAAAAGAAAAATCTGGTCTACCTTTAAATGTTGAACCCACTAGGGACTTGTAACTCTATGCTCATCAGTGGGCTGAACCCACTGGGATCTTTCTCTTCTAGTTAAAAGGACCAGGATGGAATAAGGAACTATGTCCACTCCAAATTTAATTTGGCAAATCAACTTGCCAGCACCCTAACATGATTTAATCAAAAGAAAGTCCACCAAAATTCTTAATATTCAAAACTCTGGCAAGTGGAGGCCTCTCAAGAAAATGAAACATGTTAAGGTCTCTGCTATTATTGCGAAGAGCCAGGGCAATGGAAAAAAAGACTGTTACAAACATAAGGCTTCCTCCAGATGCCTTCCAGCTTCTAGCCAGCCTTCCTAGTATCCTCCTAATTCCCAATGGTGGAGCTCCAAGGAAGTACAGAGTGTTTTTCTAATGCCCCCTCTTAATTGGCTAGGAGGAGCAACTCTTCAGGTTAAGGATGAATCGCTCTCTGATCTTTTTGACACCAGAACTATGTGTCAGCACCACTGCTCTGAAGCAGCCCTTGCCTTAGAGTACTAAAATGATTCAGATAGTGGGGGTCTCTAAAGCCCTTCACAGGTTCCTGTCTCTGAAGCTATTCCCTTTTGTCTCAGCCCTTCAAGAGATAACCACATGCTTTTTCTTAGTCCGTCTATCCCTACTCATTTACTGGGCCGAGATTCTTAGAAAAATATCATGCTGGAATTTCTTTCTCCCAAAAGGAGGAAATAATTTTAGAATTTTATGGTAGTAATCAAAATAGCCAACCAAGTGAACTGAATCCCTCTTCAACATCTTTTAGTTGCTTTATAGCTGAATCTGAGGACACTTATAATTTGTCCCCACTAGATAAGCTACATCCTTCCTTCTGGGCAAAATCTTTAACTCATCTTGGCAGAATCCACGGTGCACCTTCTGTCAAGACTCAAATAGACCCCTCAAAACCTCTCCCCAGAATTAATCCATACCTATAAATAAAGAAGGCATTTATGGCATCAAGCCCTTAATAGAAGATTACAAGGCTCAGGGTCTCATTATCACCCGCACCGATCCTTCTAATATTACTCTATTTTACCTATGAGAAAGCCAATGGCCTACGATGGAGTTTTGTTCAGGATCTGTCAGCAATAAATAGTGTTGTTATCCTTTGGCACCCTATTGTCCCTAACCCCCATACGCTACTGACATCCATTCCCACTGAGGCAAATCTTTCACTGTAATTGATACACGTAGTGTATTTTTTAGAATTCCAGTCGATAAGGCAAGCCAATATTTTTTTTTGCTTTCATTTGGAAAGAGCCATAATCAACCTGAACACTAATGCCCCAGGGTTTTATTGAGAATCCTTCTTACTTTTCACAAACTTTAAAGACAGATTTGGATAACATCACGTCTTCTGCACATTTTACTTTGTTACAGTACGTAGATGACTTGCTTCACTTCTCCTCTTCTCAAACCTCATCAGAGGAGACAGCATCCACCTGCTCAAACTTTTGCCCCTAAAGGGATATACGGTCTCCAAAGAAAAACCGCAGTTTTGCTCAGACCTGACATTCATGGCATCTGATCTTGGAACAGGGGCTACATTTAGGCCCGGCTAGTCTTCATGGTATTCTGAACTTTCCCAGTGCAAAATGATGTGCCAATTATCAGGTTTTCTCTGACTAGCCGGCTACTTTCAAAATCTGATTCCAAATTTCTCTTATGGCCCAACCTCTATATGCTTTACTGAAAAACGACAAACTTGGTCCTATTATTTTGGAAAGATCGGGCTGACATAGCCTTTGGAACTTGGAAGAAAACCTTGACGAAGCCCCTCATGCTTGGACACCCAATCATTAACTTCCCTTTTTTCTCTTCATTGATGAGAAGGAAGGCAATGTCTTGTGAGTACTCACCCAACAACATGGGGTCCATCATCCAATCTTGGGATTTTATAGCCAACGACTGGACCCTGTGGCGCGAGGATCCCCCCTTGCCTCAGAGCAATTCCTGTCACTGCCATTTTGGATAAGGCCACTGAAGAAATAATCACGGGATCCCATTTAACCATCCTGTGCCCCCTGCAGAAGCCCCTCTGAGTTCTCACCACACTCAGCACCATTCAGTCAGCCATCTCACCTCCTATGAAATCCTTTTGCCAACTGCTCCTCATGTAACTCTTCCTCACTGTCATAATCTCAGTCCTGCTCTTCTTCTCCCCTCTTTTGCTGATGAAACACTTCACCGCTGCTTGATGCTGACAAATCACCTTTTTATCTCTGTGATAATTTACAGAAAACTCTAACCAATGCAAATTTTTCACGGTGTGCTGATAGTCTTATTTAAAGGATGAAAAGGGTGAATATCATGCTGGGTTTGCTATTGCAACAACTCCTTTTGACGTTGTCAAGGTGGCACTTTTACCTTGGGCAACTCTGGCCCAACAGCCTGTTAGGTGTCCTTACTCAGGTGTGTACCTTAGTCAAGGGTAAGACTGCAAATAGTTACACTGTTTGGCTGGTCCTACTTCACTTTACTTACGAACTTCAACCCTCAGGGCTACTAGAATGCACTAACAGCACCATTCAGACTCAATCAATAAAAACCCTTCAAACATGTTGGCTAGGGGCGCCTGGGTGGCTTAGTCGGTTGAGCGTCCGACTTTCGCTTAGGTCATGATCTTGCGGTTCGTGGGTTCGAGCCCCGCGTCGGGCTCTGTGCTGACTGCCAGCTCAGAGCCTGGAGCCCATTTCAGAGTCTGTATCTCCCTCTCTCTCTGACCCTCCCCTGCTCACGCTGCCTCTCTCTCTCTCCTCTCCTAGAAATAAATAAAAATATTAAAAAACAAACAAACAAATATGTTGGCTAAAAGCATTGCCATTAGTCCTTCTAAATATGAGATCCATCCCCTTTGGAACTCATAGACTCTCACCTTTTCAGATAGTCACAGGGAACCCAATGCACCTGGCCCTTGCCTCTTCTGATCCACAGCTGATAAAAGGAGATATACTCCAATATTGTAAAGACCTAATTGTCTTAGTAGAGATTATTCTTTATGCTTTAGTAGATTATTCCATGCTTTAGTAGAACAATGGTTTCACAGCACATTCCCACAAGACAAAGACCTTTAGCACCATACCTTGCCACCTAGAGATTTAGTCTATTGGAAAAGACACGTCCAAAGACTCTTTTCAACCTCCCTGGAAGGACCCCTATGGGTACTTTCAGAGTCTGTATCTCCCTCTCTCTCTGACCCTCCCCTGCTCACGTAGGGTACCTCTGGGTACTATTAACCAATGCTGTGCTGCCAAACTTTAGGAAATAGACTCTTAGATTCATATGTCACAACTAAAGAAAGCACCAAACCCCAACTGGCCCTGCACATGAACTAGTGACCTAAAAGTAAATATTTCTAATAATGAAAGCAGATGACATCTTGCAAAGATAGCTTTCCCAAGATACCCAGACCAGGTCTGTATACCTGTTTCTCACTGTTTCTTCTTACGTTATTTTTTTCCCTCTCTTTTTTGGAAAGAAAATGGTCTTACTGGTATTTCCCAATCTATTGCAAAAGGGAGAAACCTTTCTAACTGTTGGATCTGTCACCAGAAACTCCAGTCTGTTCATTATATCTGAGATCCCTTAGTCTTACCTGTAACCCATTTCTCTTATAATCTATTCCCCATACTCAAGTGGAATATGAATGGGATGAGTCTTCATTTAAGGCTTTTAGAAAAGACTCCTGAAGGATGGGATGGTACCTCACACAATGTCATCCCAATTCCTCTGATCCTTGGCTTGAAATTGCCAATTAGGAAATTCCAGACAATGGATCTATCAATGACCAGACCTTAGTTGGAGTCTTCTGTGCTCCACCTGGTTTCATTTTTCTTTGTGGTTAGCCTTTCCCAAGGGCATATGAATGTTTAGATAGCTGGTGAACTTACTGACATGTTTAGCTGTCCCTGTCAACATCCATAATAAAGCAGAAATCTCCCATTGATCTGCCCACTCATCCTCTAGAGCTTCCTTAAACAGTAACTTCCAGGAAATATTCATGACTCCAGGTTTGCCTTCATAGGGAGAGCCTTTCTGCTTTCTGTTGGAGTAAGTGTCAGTGAATACATGATTGGAAACTTCTCCCTTAATAGGAAAGCTAGCTGATTCGATAGCTAAAGGAGTAAAAGCCCAACAATGATCACTTGAGCCATTGGCTAAAGTAGTTTTGGACAATTACCTAGCCCTTGATTATCTACTTGCTGAACAAAAAGGTATTTGTGCAATAGCAAATACCACCTGTTGCACATGGCTAAATGCCTCTGGACAGGTAGAAATTCAATTACACAAGGTCAGGGAATAAGGCCAATCATTACAACAAATTTCACCTAATGACCTCTAGTCTTTTACCTATTTAGCCAGTTACCTACAAGTTTGGGCTCCTGATTTTGAAGACAGTCTACATTGGATTTGTCATATTACTTTTGATTCTGCTTTGCATCATTATTTTTTAGTTTTGTACCTGTGCCTGTCAAACCTTTGTGAAAAGGGCATACCCAATAGGGTGATGCTGGCTCAGTGCTTCAAGATGATCTCCAATGTTTATCACCTTGATAAGACACAGACTTTAGATAAGAAATGCCTGAGAGTTCTCTCTCTCCTAACCTTCCTTGCTACTCAAATGTGGCCTTAAGTGGTTTTCAACTGCTATGCACTTCCCTCGTGGTACATGACAACCAGGAAAGGTCCTTTCTGGCACCAAGGGACAAAAACCACTAAATACAAAAAATGTGACTCTGGATTAGTGATGCTTTCTTTAAGAGATCTTTACCAAAATGGACAACACTCTTTTCAGGGTTCTAAAACATTTATCTTCTACTCTACCCCGTCCTGAAAAATATCAGTTCTGAGAGTAGGGGGGCAAAGTGGTAACTAAAGTTCTAAAGACATCCAGATAGCACTAGAAACAAGAATGAATCGCCCTTGGTCACATAAAAGACTCTGATTCTAGACCTTCAAGAGTAAAACAACTTACACCCATTTAACTTGGCTTTGTTGGTTAAACTTGCAGTGAGAAGAAATACGAGTTATTGGTGTCTTTTGTTTCAGGGGTGTTTTGTTTTGTTTTTAGCATTCACAGGAAAAGTTATACTTTGCTCCAAGGCAGTCCTTTAAATTTCTCATTGATTAAGGCTGAGGGCACCTATTTTGGCCTATAGTTACAAGACATAAAAGAGGGTCAAGGGCACAGAGAGAATGGAATGGGAATCTTGGGTGAAGAATTGGAAGCACGTGTACTGTCTGTTCTGAACTTCTTCCTGCAAGAGTACAAAAATTAACCAAGTGCTGCTATGGTGCGTTTCCATGAAATGCATGTGCATGGCTGCCTTTGCCCTCCCACCCGTCCTAACTCGCTCAGATGTCTTTAAGAATTGAGAATAAAGGACTTAAAGTGCCCAAACCTGGGAGAATTAACATGCTCATATGAATGAGTTGTGAATGTAAATGATGGTCTCAGATCTTTGTTTGAATTGAGGGAGAGCGTAAAAACTGTAAGGATAAAAAGAATCATGTAAACTCTAGGAATAAGAGGAAAGGGAGGATTTAACACTGAAGAATAGTCAACGGAGAGAGAGGAATGCTTCCGGAGCTTGGTTTACCTTCATCTGTAAGAAAGACCAGGCTATAGTACTAGGGACACCAACTAGCTAGGTTTGCTCAGGTCCAAGGCATTACCTAGGACTGAGAGGTTTCCCAGGATGTGACACTTCCACTGCTAAAACCAAGAAAGCCACTGGCAAACCAGAACTGTCACCTTAACGATACTTCATATCCAATGGGCTCTAAGGAAGCTCACATTAGCCCAAAACCAGATTTCAGAGTAAAGACCTGAGGGTACCTTCCGTGATCCAAAGTTACGATTCATGGGGTTTTTAGTTTATTGGAGTTCCTGCCTGCCTTCGTCTGGCATCTCATTGTGAGTGGATGGAAGGTACAGATCCATAAGCTTTATAAGTACAGTGGGCCTTTGAACAACTCGGGATTGAACTGAGCTGGTCCGCTTTTATGTGGATTTTTTTGAATAAATACAGTGTAATACTGTACACATATTTTCTCTTCCTTATGATTTTCTTAATAACATTTCCTTTTCTCTAGCTTACTTTATTATAAGAATACCATTTATGATACATGTTAATATGTTAACTGGCTGTTTATGTTATTCATAAGGCTTCTGATCAGCAGTAGCCTATAAGTAGTTAAGTTTTAGGAGAATCAAAAGTTCTATGTAGATTTTTGGCCATGTGGGGGTTGATGCCCCAATCCCCGTTTCTCAAGGGTCAATTGTAATATTTTAACCTTCAGTGAAAGATAAACTATACCAAAAATGGACACATATTAAGTAAACTGGTTGTAATTAAAGTGATCAGTTCCTTTAAGCTTTAAAATGCTGTGATTTAATTAATGGTCATAAAATTATAAAACAGATGTTGTAAGTTTTATAAATAACCTAGTTTTTTTCCTAACTGTAAGAAACACCTACTTGTTGCCCTTGCCCAACATGTGTTGTGATTTTTCTTTCCTTGGATTTTTAATAATAAAAGGATGAGCCACTATCTATCAGGATATATTTCAGCTTTTTAATTTTCATTACAGGGTCATTCATATTCACTACAAAATGGTCATAGTACTAGTATTTACCTCCTTGAGTTGCTATAACAGTTAAGTGTATTACCAGTCCCAGATGATCATTGTTTTGACAGTAATGAGCACAGACACACAGGAAGCATGGTGCACTGCAAGTCAGAATGGTAGACCCAAGCCAGCAGTCAGCCCCAGCTTCGTTCTCAAGCAATGTAGTTGTGTGCAGACAGGTGAAAAACATAGCCTGACCAAAGAAACATGATACACTCCCCTGCAGTTCAATTACAAGTACAGTATAAAGTGTTGTTTTCAGGGTCTTGACCTTTAAATAATAATTGAAGTGACTTTATTTTTATTTTCAAATGTAAGCTATTTCTGGAGGAGTAGTTACTTTATATTATGGATTCTCATTTCATTTTGGTCTTTTGTGTTCTTTATTCCCATAAATAGCACCCCATGCTGCCCCAAGCTGGAAGCCTACAATTACCCTTTTCTTTTTCCCCTTTCCCCAACTAAAGTGACCATCTTCTTCTCCCCACCCCTAATCAACTGTCTGGGTTTAAGCCCTCACTCTCTCACTCGTAGCCTTTAGCAAAAATCTATTTGCTCATGTCCTCACTATTCCATTTTTCTCGAAGAATTAAAGAGACATTTCAAAGTGCAAATAGAAACAGAAACATGGCTCCATCCTGCTTGAGGGCGACTTCCAGTTAGCGGAGGGAAAAGAACCAGCTCTAGCTCCTTAGCATGGTGTACACAGTCCTTCCCACCAGCCTCTACTCCCGGGTCCAGCCATGGCTCCTGCTGCGCTCCTACCAGTTTCATGGGGATAAGAGCTGTCTCACTTATTTTTGTATACCCAGCACTTCTTCCACTCCCATGTTTGATAAATGTTTGCACAGTACGGGAAGGCCTGCATGCATACCAAGAAGCATGAATTTTAAAAAGATACTTTTTAGGGGAACCTTGATGGTTCAGTCGGTTAGGTGCCCAACTTTGGTTCAGGTCATGATCCCACAGCTTGTGTCTGTGCTGACAGCTCAGAGCTTGGAGGCCGCTTTGGATTCTGCGTCTCCCCCTCTCTCTCTGCCCCTCCCCTGCTCATGCTCTGTCTCTCTCTCAAAAATAAACAAAAATAAAATAAAAATAGTTTTTAGCTCTAAATTTATTTCAGATCGTCACCTTGAAAGTTCAAAGTCAGCTAAAGCTCAATTTCCACACTTAGATATTGGTCATAGAAAACAATATTTTATATATAGGTACAAATATGTGTATATATATGTGTATATATATGTATATATATATGTACACATAGGCATATTTCATAGAACATAAATATTTTTATTTCCTAAATATCTTTCAGGTTTTATCTACTTCCTAAAAACGTATCATTTAGCACAATAAACATATTGATGTTTGTATCTTTTTGCTAGATAAAAAATGAGATGTTTTGATTAAATAGTGACAATTAAAAATTAGGAAGAATGAGAATGAAGAGGACCAAAGACCAGAAAAAAGGGGGGGGGGTGGCGCTGGGCAAGGAGGTATTGTGATTGAAGGCCCAAGGAGTAGAGATCAGGCCAAAGGAAAACATACCTGAACACAGTGTAGCTATTACCTGATAGAATGTCTTGTTGACCTAACATGTGGCAACCCATTAGTCATCGTTTCCACCAGGTGCACTCATTATCAAAGCTACACTGAGTCCTTCCTATGTGCCAAGCACTATGCTGGGTGACAGGAGGCCTAGATGACCACGAAACAGATCTTGACTTAAGGAGTTCACAATCTAGCAGGAGAGACAAATAAGCCATCGATTATTACAATATGGTGGCATATTCAAAATGCCACGAAACACAAAGAAGGAGCTCGAGTGATGGGACCAACAAAAAGGCCAAATCAAAGAAAGCTTTTTAAGGTGTGTGTGTGTGTGACATGAACCAGGCCTTTAAGGGAAAACAGTGAAGGGTTATCCATCAGAGGACCCAGTGTGAATATTGTCAAGAAGTTTGGGACTTCATGGCATATGAGGTGCCAGTTGAGAGGTGGGGTGGGGATGGGGGTTGGTAATGAAGCTGGACAGGCAGGTGGAAGACAGATGATCCTGTGTGAAGGGCAATCTAAATAACGGAGGACAGAAGTCATTAAGCCAGTACCGTAATCTGATGCTCAGAAACCAGACTACTCCAGAGTGGGTTATTTCATAGGATGTCTGGTTTTTATCCATGAATCAGTAGGGAATACTTGGCAAGGGTCATTTTGATTCATTAAGTTTCAAAATCTAGAATCACGCTTTTCATTCAGTGTTGCAGATGTAGTCCTCTTCCTAACCAGTTTTCAAAATGCTAGTCAAATCGTACATAATCCAAACACAGGAATTTTCTCAATGTGGCCAGCCTCATTAGAGCTAGCTCTTTGATCTTCTTTCCAGGAAAATACGCTTTATTTGAGTATTGTGGGCTTCTATCCCCTTTTTATATTTGTACATGTATTTATACTCCTACCACTTTTATGAATGATTTGGTGTAGTCTGCGCTATTCGCTATAGAATAAAATAAAGATAAGATAGAAGTAGGAATAAAGAATTATGACTGGGAAAAATAGGAAAATAAAAAGTTCAAGGCCCAGGAAAAAAGAACACAAATGTACAGATGATGAGAGCAGATATAATTCTTTCATCAGAGCTTCAAATCTAACTCTGAGCTTCCTGGAAATCAAGCAAAAAGGGGTATCCACCAGTCAGCTATCTGTTTTCACCAGGAGAAAGAACGAAGGCTAGCAGTTGATCAGGAGACCTGGGCTCTAGAACACAGAGGACTCTCTTAGGACTCTCTAATTCGTGTGACCTTGGGACAGTAACTGAGCCACTCAGTGTTTCTCATCTGTGAAATGTATAAATCATGTTTCACTCAGTCTCCTTCAGGAGGACCAATTGGAATTATAGCACAGAAGTACTCTGAATAATTTAAAATGTCACACAAACATATTTATTATTTGTAACAGACTGCTGAAAAAATTGCCTTAGGAGAATTTGCTATCCGTCTGCAATGACACAACTGCATGGCAACATCCCTGATGGGATGACAATCATGTTGACATTTACGTCAACTTACCAAGTAAATCCCACAGGACCGTCATTTGCGTGGCTTTAGTGCAATTCTTGGGACATATCAAGTCTGCCTCTTAATAGAAACGGTATCTCTGATTCCCATCTACCCAGGCAAAAATATCTCTGTACCCTCCCACTATATATAATCCTTTCTTTAGCTATTTATTTATAGATTTATTTGGAACCTCAAGGGAGCAGAGCACTGAGTTAATCCATATATTACTGTCCCATTTATGGCACATTATCACTGCTAACACATGCAAAAATCTTCTATTGATTTTTATATCAGTTGATTCACTTCCTCCTACACCCACCTTTGCCTTCCCTCATGTACGTACTCAATTTAATATTTGATGTACATCATCTTATTTGCATATTTCCTTATAAAATATGTATTTTCCCGCATGCCTTTATTTTAATAAACTTAAACGCTGTTGTGCTCTAGAGTTCATTCTGTTTCCTACTTTCTTAGCCCTGTTTTTAAGACATACATATGGTAGCCCATGGACGTCTAGTCTACTGCTGACAGTATTCCCTACATTAACTTCCCCACTTCTCCCATAACAGATACCCAGAGTACCTTCATTTTCTTGCTCATAAATGTGTTGTCATAACATTGCTGAATGTTTCTCTGGGAATGTTTGTTTAGACTCATAAGCTTAACAATCTAATTGAAATGATTGAGGAACAACTTAAATGAGAAATATTTATTATAATAAAATAGTTGAAATGTGGTCTCGACCATCTAAGACTGGAAGAAGGGAGTAAAGGAAAATGAAATAAAGAATTTAAATGAGTTTAAAATGAAAAAAATTACATTTTGAAAACAATTATATTTTTTAAAAATGTTTATTTATGAGGGAGAGAGTGTGAGCAAGGGAGGGGCAGAGAGAGAGGGAAACGGAATCCGAAGCAGGTTCCTGGCTCTGAGCTGTCAGCAGGGAGCCTGACTCAGGGCTCGAACTCATGAACCGCAAGATCATGATCTGATGTTGGACGCTTAACCCCCTGAGCCACCTAGGCACCCCCATAATTACTTTTTATAGAAGAAAAATAATAGAAGAATCATCAATGTAGATGTGTCTGTTGGCGAAGAAAATTGACGAGCCATGATGACCACCAGTTGGCCCAGGAACTGGACCCAAGCGATTGGAGGGTCCTCACCCCTTCCCCCATGCTCCAAATGTACGCTCTCCCCACCATTCTTACAGCAGGAGCTGTTTTCAAGGACATAGCCTTGAGAGAGCAATGTGTTGTTGAGACCACCTAGGCGGTATATGTGACTAAAACCAGTTAAGGCGTCTCTAAAACTTTTCTAAGATTTGGTGGATGGTTGCAGAGATCTACTCATCTTGTGGCTGCTAAGACAAGTCTCAGAGGAAGTTCCCTTGTTTACTAAACATGCTCACCTACAAATCTGGAGTGGTCTTCCTCTTTCCTCAGTCTCCTCTTCCCCTGTGTATAGGAGAGTTAGTTTGCAAACCAACAGAGTCTGGAGACTACGAGATAGGAAGAACATGGGGAAAATTGGCTGAATTATAGGAATATTCATTTTTATTTTGATATTTCTGTGGTATGTGTAGTGGGAAGCAAAGAAGGTGAAAGGCTGGCAAGATCCGTGGTTGACTTCTGGAATTGATTTCTTAACTTAAATGTAAATACAGTTACATCATGTATGTTGCTCACTCACATCATATATCACACTCAATTAGGCAATAGCAATAGTCTTTCCCTCTCCCTTGCAAGTAGGTGCATGAACTGCCAAGCCTCCTCTCTTCCTTGCTCTGGGAACCCAAGATCCACTCTACCAATGACTGGCCTCAGGTCATGTTTATGTTATGATTTCTGAGTTTGAAAACATTCAGTCTCCTCATCGAGGGACACCTGCTCACTAAATGTACAAGCAAATATACAACCCATATCTAATTTTTTCTCATTATTTGTCAATATTACAAATCTTTCTAAACCTGAATTGCAAAAGCGGATTGAATGCCCCCTGAGCAAATTTCAATAATATGATGAGTCTGAATTAGTCAAGAGTCCTGTGAGATGCTGGTGTTCAATTTAAGGTGAACTAGTGTTGACCAAGGCATTCCACATTCCTATTTTCCTTGCTTCCACTCTTCTTCTCTCATTTCTTGTACTTTTCCAAATAACAAGGAGGAAATGTGATTTAGGGAACAAAATCATTTATGGATAATAAGATTAACCGATTGCTGAGATTGTAATATCTATCCTAATATCAAAACTCGAAGAGAGATGATCCTTTTCCCCTTATTCTTTGCCTTGGTTAATTGTTCACATTCCCAATTTTTATTTTGTGTCTCTGCGGTAAGTTAATATAATTTTTGTAACCTTTTTTTTTGGGGGGGGGGCAAGGTATTCTCTTACCCAATTCCATTAGGCCTGGTCTTGAAAGTGTTTCACATTGACATCTCTCCCTTTGTTGCCTGATCCAAGTCTCAGTGCAAGCAAAAGGGAAAAAATGGGAAAATAGATGTATTTTAGTCATCAAAAGCACATGTGTTGGGGCCAGAAGCTCATCGGTGCCATTAAAATGCACCAAAGAGCAGTAAGAATTTGGATGACTCTTAGGACAGTTCTAGATTCCCTTTTCCTCATTAGCACAATGAGAATTTTAGTGAGATGAGGTCTAAATATCATCTCATTCCCCACTTCTCCCACTGCTGATGGTTCTCTTTGGAGGAGTTTTCCTTTTCAGCAATCACAAATAAATTACAGAAAAGCTGTGTATCTGGATACACATAGATAGGTGTTCTACATGGTATCATTGACTGTCCATTATGTCCTGGGCATCTCACATTCACTGTTTCATTTAACCTTCAAAATAATGTTGCAAGGTATCAGTAATCACATTTTACATAAGAGAAAACAGAAATTTAGAGTGATCAAGCAAGTCGCAAGAGGACCCACAGTTACGAAGTGATGGAGCTTGGAGTCAAGTGGTTCAGCCCCCAGCTCTACACTCTTTACATTGAAACATACTGTCAATCATGTAAATCAGGGCAAACCAATGCGCAGACTGTAAAGGCCAAAATTATTCTCTTTCTATTCTAAATACCACCAAAGATATGTTCAAGTGTTTATGTTGTACTAGAAATTAAGTATTCCAAAATACTTAATTTGCAAGAAGAGATGGAAAGAGAGAGAGATGCCAAACTGAGTCCATAAAGGAGTTCAGAGGAGAGGACTTTCTTTGGGCTGGGACTTTCTGGGTCGCTTCACAGAGATAATAATACTTAGTTATGGAGCCTAGAGAAAATGCCTTTGTGTGGTAAGCAGAAAAAGGGCTTATATATTATTTAGGATGCTTCCAACTACATAAAAGAGATAATATACAACTCAGCTTGGCTTAAATATTTTTTTAAAAATTTTTAATGTTTTATTTATTTCTGAGAGAGAGAGAGAGAGACAGCGTGAACAGGCGAGGGTCAGAGAGAGAGGGAAATACAGAATCTGAAACAGGCTACAGGCTCTGAGCTGGCAGTCAGCACAGAGCCCAAAGTGGGGCTCCAACCCACGAACCATGAGATCATGACCTGAGCCGAAGTCAGACACTTAACTGACTGAGCCACCCAGGCGCCCCCAGCTTGGCTTAAATATTAAGGAAAATGTATCTCATACAACAAGAACTCTCGAGGTCAGATAGCTTCTGGATTAACCTCATGCTCTAGGACATCCCAGGACCCATGATTTTTCCACCCTCATGGTTTGCCCTTTTACTCCTAGTTTTCCTCATGTTTGCAAGAAAGCTATTGCAGTTCATGATAGTAAATGCAGATATAACCATATTCAGAAGAAAATATGCATTGTTTCTTCCCATGAATTTACTCATTTATTTTAAATGTTTGTTTTTGAGAGAGGGAGACAGACAGAGAGAGAGAGAGAGAAATGGGTGAGGGGCAGAGAGAGAGAGGGAGACACAGAATCCAAAGCAGGCTCCAGGTTCTGAGCGTCAGCATAGAGCCCAACATGAGGCTCAAACTCACAGACCAGGAGATCATGACTGGAGCTGAGTTGGACCCTTAACCGACTAAGCCACCCCGGCACCCTTTCCCATGCATTTATTTTTAAGACCAAAGATATATTTCCTAGAGTCTCCCAGCAGATTTCCCTTCATGTTTCATTTGCCAGAAGATATATGCCCAAGCCTAAACCAATCACTGACAGATCAATGAGACCGCCACATTGGGCTTAGGCCAATCAGGATTAACCCCTAGCATTGAGAAAGAGCCACTCTTCTCTAAGTCTCTTGGAGGAGGGTAGGTTCCTTTAGGTAATCACAGTCCTGTCCCTGGGGAGAAGGGGAGAAGGTAATGAGTAGGTAATGAGTGTGGCTACCTTGTGCACAAAGATAAGGAGGTAGCAATCCTCTGGAAAGATGACCATAGCAAAGGCAGGTAATAATGGAGACAGGATTGGATCAGCAGGTAAGTAGACCAGAATGAGAATTTTCAGGACTACAAAAATAAAAGAACTTATCTTTGGGCAAGCAGAAAGATCTATATTATTTCCTTCATGTGCCAGGAAAATAGGTTAATATTATAAGGGATTTTAGCATGGTTTGTAGGCTGTCTGGATCATTAACTCTGTTTTTAATGTTCATCTCTCTCTTTCCCTCCTCCCTATTTCTACACCAACATGGCTTGAACTCATGACCCCAATATGAAGAGTTGCATGATCTCCGACTGAGTCAGCCAGGCGGCCTGTAGCTCATTTTTTAATATTCCCTAAAATCATGTCTCATTTTTTCATTTTCAGAATTGTTTTAAATATCTAATATATTGCCAGCAGTTTTCTTGTTCCCTTATTGTTGACTGTGTATTTCACGCATAATTGGTTATTTCCTGACCGTTGCTCAAAGAGGCAAAAATGTAGGGATGAAATGACAGACTTGGAGATATAAGCCATCAGGTTTAAACTCTAACAGAAACAGACAAAAAGGAAAGAGTTTTCCAAGTTCAGTCTTGCGAAGAAGAAGAGATCTCTTGAAACTCAGAAAAAGCTTAAGGCCAATAAGTATAACAAGAAATACATTAATAACACCTAATATTTATTTAGTGTTTATGTTGTGCCGAGCACTATAATAAATACTTTTCCATATACTAACTCATTCATTCCTCACCATGACCCCACAAAGTAGGTACAGGGTCTTCATCTATAAAATGGGGATAATAACTAAAGCATGGAACAGTTAAATGACATTTCCATGATCACACAAGTAAATGGCAAGTCCAAGATTCAAACTGGAGTAGTTTCATTCTCTTTCCATTATTGTCTCTTTGAGAGGGTACAGATCAGAATACAGTTTTGCTACAAGTCAATGATAGAAACAAGTCATATTTATTAAGTACTTATCAAATATCTGGCATAAGCACTTTCAAACATCTAGCATCTACTGTTTAGAGAAATCATGCAAAGTATTATTATTCCCCTTTTGTAGGTAGTGAAACCAAGGCTTAGGAGAGATTAACCAATTACGCACAATATTACACAGTATGTGACAGAGCCAGTATTCAAATTCAGATCTGAATAACTCCAAAGCCAATACCCTTACTTATGTAAACAATGGAAATAAATTCTTAGGTGAGGTGAATTACCATTCAAAGACCAAAAGAACACACAGGCGTTAAAAGCCAAGTATATGCGAGACACTCTGACAGGCGCCTTTTCATCATTATTTCACTTCATCTCTGTTACTAACAATTTTTTTTAGGATTAGGTCTCACTTCTGAAAATTTGGGATGAAGTTAGGTATTAAGTATTCTTGTCCAAATAAAGATTCACGAGATATAGACTCTTAAAAAATATAATTACTTTTCTAAAAGCTGTAGAGATTTTAAAAAGAGAAAAAAAAAAAGAAAAGAAAGAGAGGCCTAGGATGGTTGAGTCAGAAGATCTAAATTCCAATTTCTGCTCTGAAAGTAAACAGCAATGTAGTTTGGGGCAACTGAGTGTCTTCATGTACAAAGTGGCAAAGATTGGCCTGAATGATATCATTCTAAAAACAAGACTGCCCTCTTAGGGATTGCTGCAATGTATTTTTCAGGGGGAAAGCAATTCCCTGCCTCCTGGTGGCTCATGAATGTCAAAATCACTTGGCTCACAGAGTGAGGCATAATAAGAGGAAGTTGTACTTCATCATCATCTCCCCTGATTCCTACTCACATGGCCACCTCACCTTTTATATTCTTCCTTACCAACTATAACACAGGTGGCATGCCCCTTAAGTCAGACTGCTCACTCACACCATTTTCCTGTCATTCCCCTTCCCAGTCCCCTGCCTCCACTGCTATCTCCTGGTGTCTGACCCCCATTCACTTTCTTTGGCTCTTTCTCTCAACCCCTTGTACAGACTCAGGCACGCATCAAGTACTAATCAAGTGTTCACAGGGTATATCTAAGAAGGGCTCTCTTCCTCCCTGATTGTTTCTTTTAATCAAAAAGTCACCTCCTTAAAAAAAAAAAAAATCAAAATTTGAGGGGTACCGGGGTGGCTAAGTTGGTTGAGCATCCAACTTCAGCTCAGATCATGATCTTGCAGTTGATGAGTTCAAGCTCCACATTGAGCTCACTGCTGTCAGTGCAGAGCCCACTTTGGATCCTCTGTCCACCTCTCTCTGCCCCTCCCCTGCTTGCACTCTCTCAAACATAAATATTCTTTAAAAAATCAAAATTTGAGCATTTTGATTTACATGGTTTACAGCCATGTTTCCCAAACATGCTTCATGAAGGGAAACACACGTGTACTTACTCACACTATGGATCTTCAGGACCTTGCCCTGAAGAATCTAGTTCAGATTCTAGTCTATGGTGTGGTCTTAAAGAATCCATGTTTTTCACAAATATAGCAAGTGTTCTTATTATCAAGCCCATTTTGGAAAGACTCATGTGAAGTATAAGAAAGGAATCAGGCATTGTGAGTGTGACACCAGGAAGTTAAATATTATAAAACCTTAAGAAGCTTATAATCTATCTGGGAAAACTAGATCCATATATGTAAAATAATGGTTGTCAGTCCATTATAAGGTATGATAAATAAATGCATTAGACTGTAAAAGTGCATATAAGACCAGAAGAAGTTCAGGGGGAGAAGAGAGCTCCGAGCTGGGCTCAGAAGGGAGACTTGGGTTATGCTGCTGAAGACATAAGGCATATGATTAAGTATGGAGAGCATGGAGGGAGGAGTACACGGAATGGCAGAAATGTCAGCGAACATGTAGCAAAAAGGAAATACCTAAGAGTTGCTAAACTTCAACTTAATTGTGTAGGGACTGGGGAACCACTCAAGATGTTTGAACGAGGGGCCAGAAGAAGAAACAAGGTTTTTAGCAGGTGAATCTGGTTATCATGTTCCTCAGTGGCTCAGAGGTTCTCACCCGCAGGGCCCAGGCCCACACTACCTCAAAGCTTCTGATGTAGGAGATCTGGAAATGAAGCCTGAGAACTTGCATTTCTTTTGTTTTGTTTTGGTTTTGTTTTTTTTTTGTTTTTTTAATAGTTTATTGTCAAATTAGTTTCCACATAACACTCAGTGCTCATCCCCACAAGTGTCCTCCTCCATGCCCATCCCCCCCTCCCCCCACATCCATCAGTCCTCAGTTTGAGAACTTGCATTTCTAACAAGTTTCCAGGGACTACAGATGCTGCCAGTCCATGAGCCACGCACTGAGAACCACTGTTGTACCAGTGAGGGATTGGGGAACACAGTAAAGAGCTGGGGATGCCTGGGTGCCAAGACGAGAGTGGTGGTTTTAAAACCGGAATGAAAGAATAGGAAGGAATTATGAAAGAAACTGGCGTGCGGTACAAATGGGTATGGATAGACAAAGCAGGAAAAAAGCGTGCTAAAATTATTTAAGAGTTCAAATCGGTGGACCAAAATAGGGTGGAAAAGAAGAATGTTGGAGATAGAGCCATCTTGGTTTTAGGAAGATAAAAAGTTCAGTCTGTCATAATGAGCTGCTGCTTGAGTTGAATCCTTCTTGCTCTGTTCCACGTTGCCCCTGCTCACAGACAGTTGAGCAGCAAGGACCAGCGAGTAAGGACCAAAGGAATGCAGAGATTCGCAAGAGTGCAAGGAAAGTGCTCTGGGCACTCACCGGATAGATGGGGTAATCGTGAGCGACAAGGTCTTCCAACATGACCTGACCCAGTTAGCAAGTCTGTCCCGGGCTAAGCCCTGTGGCATTGTTTCAAATCAGTCATTTATGCAAACTCCCACCCGAACCAGAAAATCCTGCTTGGGACCAGAAACCACAACTGTTGTCCCTGGTGATTTATCTACACCTACTTGCTGGCTGTGTGTGAACCGTGACTCACCAGGCCACAGCTCCCACGCTTTAGGGATGCGTGACATCTCAGTACCTCTTGTCCTTACAAGGGGACCCTTTCCAGCCCTACGGAGAATTCCGGCCAGCCTCAGAGTATGGAGAAGGAGCCTCCAGCCTGGGGTGGGGAAGAGTATCTGGTTGTGACAGTCAGCCCTTGGGGAGTCCCCGCCAGACGGGGGAACCAGGGATCCCCTCAGACACGGCAACAGAGTGAGGAGAGAGGACACACGCCTGCATCCTGCCCTCGCCAGCTCCGAGACCCTGTGGGCACACTGGGCCGCAATGTTTGCCTCTTGTGTTCTGTCAGCACTTCTACGTACTTGCTCTACCATAGTACCAATGAGAACTAGAAAGTCAATACCAGGACATCTGGGCTAGAGACACCCCACTCCCCCCCCAAAAAAAACTATTCCTTTTCCTTTTCCTATCACATTAGAGGAGAAACACAGAAATAAGTACCTGAAGGGCAGGAACTTCAGTTTACTTCATTTATTTGAATATAGACATACTTCGCGTAGGGGCATGTATCATGCGATGCCTCTGTGGAAAGGCAAATCCCTAATTCTGTATGAAATCCTCCCTGTCAGTCAAAGTTACAACTGGAAAAAATGGTCGGCCTTTGTGAACATCCTTCATTCCTAAAATCCAAGTGTTGCAAAGTAAGTCACTTGGAATGGGTGGTGGCCATGAAGGACATCTTATTTTGTTTACCACTCTAGGATTATATCAGTCCATTGTGCTAGCCAGGTTGCTGATATACCAATATTGTTTGTCTGTATGTATTCAACCAATATTTATCAAGTGTCAGCTATGGACCTGGCATTATACTGGGCTCTGGGAATACAGTAGAACAAAACTGATGAAAAGCTGTGCATCCTGGCAACTGGTATTATACCGAGGTTGGCGGGGGGGAGGTGGCGCGTGGAGAGATAAAGTAAAATAAAAACAAAAATCTAAATCAAGTATAGGGAATGTTAGGATAAATACACAAAAAGTAATAAAGCAGCAAGGAAGGGGGATGTGGAGTGGAAGGGGATGATGATTTTAAATACGCTACTTCAGGAAGGCTTCATTAGGAAAATGACGCTTGAACAAACACAAGAAGATGAGGGAAGAAGCCTAGTGACTACTAAGGAGAAAGCATTATAGAAGAGGAACAGCAAATCCAAGACCCATAAAGTAGGAGCGTGCCTACCGCATTCAAGATATGGCCGCATACAGCAGGAGCCCTATCCTTCAAAGACTTGGGCATTTATCTGAATCAGACAGGAGTCAGTTGGAAGGTACTGAGGAGACAGCAAAGTGCCTGACTCATATTGGAACAAATCATTCTGGCTGTCCTATGAAGAGCAGAACATGTAGGGACAAGAGTGAAAGCAGAGGGAACAGTTAAAGTTATTGTACTGACCCAAGGTGATGTAGGTGCTGGTGGTCAGGAGAGCCTTTGTCTCCTCCCTAAGATATTAATTAAACCTTGCTCACAAAGATATTAGGTTGGCCACCACACATCAGGGATAGCTTAAATGTAAACCCAAATTTCAGTCGCCAAATCTAGTATCAAATTGTTGACAATAATTTAAAAAATTCCATGATGGTATCACAATCTTTATTTATCTGTGGATTTCTGTTATTATTAGTTGTTTTAGGACAAATATTAATTTCCATTCCCATCAGTTCTGAATTATTTTACACAAAACAAAAAAAATAGGGAAATACCGGGGTGCCTGGGTGGCTCAGTCAGTTAAATGTCCGACTTCAGCTCAAGTCATAATCTCACAGTTCATGGGTTCAAGCCCCGCGTCACGTTCTGTGCTGTCAGCTCAGAGCCTGGATCCTGTTTCAGATTCTGTATCTCCCTGTCTCTCTGACCCTCCCCTGTTCATGCTGTCTCTCTCTCTCTCTCTCAGAAATAAATAAAATAGTAAAAATAACTTTTTAAATAAAAAAATAGGGAAATACCTTATACATTCACATATGATATTACACAGGAATCAAAAATTATATTTATGAGGGTTTAAATGAATTAGGAAAATGCTAGAGAAAGGTAGGTGAAACATAAGGAATATAAAGTTATAAATGGTGCAAATATGCCAAATGTTAATAGTAATTAACTCAGGATGATGGGACTGGGAGTTATTTATGCTTCTATTACACTTTTCAAGTAGATTAAGATGAGACTATCATTTTCCTTTGATAGTAACATTAAGAAAAAAACACTATTGAGCGATTCACAAGCAAAAGCCTCCATCTATGGTTGCTTTACATCTACCCAACAAGATGAGATGGAGGTGGTTTATTTAGGCTGATCAGAATCCCACCAAAGGGAAGAGAGGCAGCATGCCCGAGTCCCCAAAAATATGCAACCCCAGTGTTCCTAACCCTTCTCCAAAGATGTCTTTTGATATCACCCCATGCTTTACCACCAAACTCCTATTATGTTTTTCTCCATCTAGTCCATTGTTGTTCCATGACTAATTATCATTTTCCTCAACTGCATATGCTTTAAAAAAATTTTTTTTTGGTAATGTTTGTTTTTGAGAGAGAGAGAGCCAGAGTGCGAGCAGGGGAGGGGCAGAGAGAGAAGGAGACACAGAATCTGAAACAGGCTCCAGGTTCTGAGCTAGCTGTCAGCACAGAGCCTGACGTGGGGCTTGAACCCACAAACCGCAAGATCATAACAGGCTGAAGTCAGACATTCAACTGACTGAGCCACCCAGGCACCCCTCCATGTTTTGTTTTGTTTTTTAAGAAGATTATAACATCCTTAAACTAAGTGAAGACTTTGGAATAGAGTTTCCACTGGATCCTCTGTTCCACTTGATAGAAAGCCAACTATGTTACTGCCTCGTGAAGCAGCAAGAATGTAAACAACCATTCACAACCACCTCCTCATTTCCCCTAGTACTACAAGGGCTGACCTTATTGTCTCAAATGTGCTAATTTAGTATTTTTCTAATAACACAGCATACAAATTAACTCCATAATATGCATATATATGCCTCTACAAACATTGTAACATAATAAGCATTACTAAACAACTAATTAATACAGTTACTAATACATTTCGCTCTTCAAAACAATACATTTTTTTTCTGGACAAGTAGAGGAGAGCGGAAGAAAGGAAAAAAACAAAGAGGAAGGGCAAAGAACTGTAGAAAGCATCCCAAAGTTGTTTGTAATACTTTGGGAAAGTAGCATCAATTAAAAACCCTCAAAAATGCCATGAGAAGAAAAAACAGAATATTTTTATAATCTCTGTGTCTCTCAGTATCTAGTAGTCCTAGGAGGCCCTGAACTACAGGTTAAGAATCTCTGACTGAAGCAAAGTAAGAATGAATATTGCCGTACCTTCTTATAAATTTTAATTAGTGCTACTCATCATGTATTTTTAGCCCTCTTTCTGGACACATGATCATTACATTAAACCATGCAGCTTCTTGAGCCAATCAATTGTGAAAAGGATGGGCACAGAGCCCAATGCAGGGCTCAAATTCATGAACTGTGAGACCATGACCTGAGCCGAAACCAAGAGTCAGATGCTTAACTGACTGAGATACACAGGTGCCCCTTAAAGGGCAATTTTAGAAAGCAATCATTTATCATGCTTTCCCCTTCTGTCAGCCACAGCAAACAACAGTGGGGCACCAGATAGCCTGGGTCCAAGAGTAAGGGCAATGCAGAGCAACATCTTACTCTTCCCTCTTCCACAGACATAAGTGAGAAATAAAGTTCCATGGCTTAAAGCTATTGATATCTTTCAGGATTACTTGTTACCATGGCAAACCTAATCTACCCTGATTGGTACTGATACTTGTTTAACTTAATAGCAAATGCTGGTGTGAAAACTGAAAGGAAATCTCATTTAGAATGGAGTCAGGAGGTTAGGTAGTGGGAGCTCTTATGCCCTAACACTGTTGTTAATTATAGACCAAACAGGAAGAGGTGGACCTAGCACATGGACACTATTTTGGTATCCCAGTAAGAAGAAAACCTTTCCTCCTTCTCCTGCAATAGCTTAGCCAATGAAAAACCACATTTAGAAAAAAAATTTTTAGGGGCGCCTGGGTGGCTTAGTCGGTTAAGCGTCCGACTTTCGCTTAGGTCATNTTTTTAATGTTTATTTTTGAGAGAGACAGAGACCCCAAAGCAGGTTCCAGGCTGAGCTGTCAGCACAGAGCCTGACACAGGGCTTGAACTCACAAACCTGAGATCATGACCTAAGCCAAAATTGGACGCTTAACTGACTGAACCACCCAGGCGCTCCTAAGCCACTACATTTTAAACTGCCACTTTACTCCAACAGAATTTTTGTTTTTACCAGCCTTCCAAATGTCCCCCTTTCCTCTGCAAAAGTACTCCTCTTCTTTATTCTGTGGACTTGCCTACGGTTCTGCTATAGCTTGCTTGTTCCAGATTGCAATTCTCTGCTACTCCCAAATAAAGCCATCTTTTGCTGGTAAAATAACAGGCAGTTTTATTTTTTAAAATTAACACTGGCTTACTCTGGAATTTCCAACAAGTGAGATCAAGCAATTCGGAGATCATAAAGGATAACAAATTGACAAGAAGTATAAAGAGTAAACATTGCAAGCTTCAGACTGCTATCCTTAAAAAGGTCTGCTCAGAAGCTGCCTTTGGCCAGAGGCTAGGAACTCAGATTTCAGGAGTGTTCCCAGCATTGCCTAAATACTGAGTAGGATCCTGTGCCTTCTTTGTGAGGTT
>NW_027551567.1:9607176-9680970 GCF_008692635.1 Crocuta crocuta
TGGATTTTAAAAAAAAAAAAAAAAAAAAAAAAAAAAACAAAAAAAAAAATCAATGAAAGCAAAAGCTGATTCTTTGAAAAGATCAATAAAATCAATAAGCTTCTAGTCAGACTAAAAAAAAAAATGGAGAAGACACAAATTACTAATATCAGGAAAAAAAAAAAAAGACCTAACTACGGATCCTGTGGACATTAAAAGGACATGAGCAATTCTATGCTCACAAATTTGATAAACTTGATAAAATGGACCAATTTCTTGAAAAACATAATTTGCCAAAACTCACGCAAAAAGAAATAAACAACCTGAATAGGTTTGTATTAAAGAAATCGAATAATTCATGACCTTCCAGATGCGTTTCCAGAACCAGAGGGGTTCACTGGTGAAATCTACCAAATATTTAAGAAGAAATTCTCTACCGAGTTCTTCTCACAAGACAGAAGCAGAGGGAATATTTCCTAACTCATGCAATGGGACCAGCATTACCTTTATACTGAAACCAAAGACAGGGGTGCCCAAATGGCTCAGTCGGTTAAGTATCCAACTCTTGATTTGGCTTCAGGTCATGATCTCATGGTTGTGGGACCAAGCCCTATTGGGTTCTGTGCTGGGCATGGAGCCTACTTGGGATTCTTTCTCCCTCTCCCTCTGCCCTTCCCCTGCTCATGCATGGTCTCTCTCAAAAAGAAAACAAATCAAAACAAAAACCAAAAAATCCCCCAAAAAACAAAAAACAACCAAAGACATCACAAGAAAACTATAGATCAATATCTCTCATGAATATAGATGCAAAAATCCTCAATAAAATATTAGCAAATGTATAAAAAGAATTATATACTACAACTCAATGGGATTCATCCCAAGTATGCAAAGCTGGTCCAACATTCAAAAATCAATTAATGTAATCAATCACATCAAAGGCTACAAAACAAAACTCACATAATCATTATTAATAGGTGCAGAAAAAGCAATTTACAAAATCTAATATCAATTCATGATAAAAACTCTCAGGAAACTAAGAATAAAGGGGAACTTCCTCAACTTAATTAAAAAACCCATACAGCTAACTAACATCATAGTTAATGGTGAGAAACTTGAAGCTTTTCCACTGAGATCAGAAACAAGGCAAGAAAGTCCCCTCACCACTCCTCTCAACAGCATACTGGAAGTGCTAGCTAATACAAGAAGGTAAGAAGGGAGCCTGGTTGGCTCAGCTGGACAAGCACATGACTCTTGATCTCAGAGTTATGAGTTGAAGCCCCATATTGGGTATAGAGATTACTTAAAAAAAAAAAAAAAAAGACCAAAAAACCCAAAACATATGCAGATTGGGAGGGAAGAAATAAACAGTCTTATCTGCAGATGACAATTATAGAAAGGTTGCAGGATATAAGGTTAATATACAAAAGTCAATCATTTTCCTACATAATAGCAATGAACAAGTGGAATCTGAAATTAAAAAACACAATACCATTTATATTAGCACACTTAAAAATTAAATATTTGGGAATAAATCTCACAATATATATACAAGGTCTAATATGAAAAAAGCTACAAACCTCTGATGAACAAAATCAAGGAAAAATAAACGGAGAAATATTCCAACCATGGATAGGAAGACTTGATAGTGTCAAAATGTCAGTTTTTCTCAGGGCGCCTGGGTGGCTCAGTCGGTTAAGCGTCCGACTTCGGCTTAGGTCATGATCTCACAGCTCGTGGGTTGGAGCCCAGTGTTGGGCTCTGTGTTAACAGCTCAGAGCCTGAATCCTGCTTCAGATTCTGTGTCTCCCTCTCTCTGACCTTCCCCTGCTCATGCTGTCTCTCTCTCTCTCTCTCTCTCTCTCTCAGAAATAAATAAAACATTAAAAAAAAATTTTTTTAAATGTCAGTTCTTCTCAACATGATCTACAAATTGAATGCAATCCCAATCAAAATCCCAGCAAGTTTTCTTACAGATATTGACAAACCAATTCTAAAGTTTATATGGAGAAGAAAAAAAAAACCTATTAATAGTCAACACAATATTGAAGGAGAAGACAGAGCTGAAGAATTCATACTGTCCAACTCCAAGACTTACTATAAAGCGACAGCAATAAAGAAAGCATGGTGTTGGTGAGGGAATAAACAAAATTTTGCTAATTCTCCACAAAAATTAATTCAAAGTGGATCACAAACCTAAATGTAATATAAACTGCAAAACTGTTAAACTCTAGAAGATAACACAGCAAGAAACATGACTTTAGGTATGATGATGACTTTTCAGCATTAAAAATGTCTAATCTGTAAAAGACAATTATCAAGAAAATGAGAAAACAGAATGAAAAAAAAATTTGTAAAGATATCTGATAAAGAACTGCTACCCAAAATACACAAAGACTTCTTAAAACTTAACCTAAAAAAAAAAAAAAACACCCAATTTAAAAAATAAACCAAAGATATCTCACCAAAGATGTTTTATCAGTTGGCACGTAAGCATATAAAAAGACTCTCCACATCATATGTCATCAGGAAAATGCAAAATAAAAGAAAAATGAGATACTACTTTTAGAATGGCTAAAATGCTAGTTACGATGTAGAGCAACAAGAATCTTCATTCACTGCTGGAAGGAATGCAAAATGGTACAGCCACTTGGGAAGACAGTTTGACAGTTTCTTACCAAACTAAACATACTCTACAAAGAATTCATCAAGCATGTTCCTTGGTATTTACAGAAAAGAGTTGAAAACTCATGTCCACAAAAAACCTGCACATAGATTATAGCAGCTTTATTCATAACTGACAAAATTTGGAAGCAATCAAGATGACCTTCAGTAAATGGATGGATAAACTGTAGTACATCCACATAAGGGAATATCATTAGGCGCTGAAAAGACCTGGAGGAACGTGTTTTTTTAATGTTTATTTTTGAGAGAGAGAAGACAGAGAGACAGAGTGCAAGCAGGGGAGGGGCAGAGAGAGAGGGAGACACAGAATCTGAAGCAGGCTCCAGGCTCCGAGCCGTCTGCACAGAGCCTGATGCAGGGCTCCAATTCACAAACTGTCAGATCCTGACCTGAGCTGAAGTCAGACACCCAACCAACTGACACACCCAGGCACCCCTGAAGGAACCTTTTTTAAGTGAAAGAAACTAATGTGAAAAGGCTAGCAACTGTGTAACTCCCAACTATATGGTGTTCTGGAAAAGGCCAAACTATCATGACAATAAAAAGATCAGCGGTTTCCAGGGATTATGGGATAGGGATGGAACGAGTAGGAGGAGCACAGAGAATTTTTAGGGCAATGAAAATTCTCCATATGACAGTATTATGATGGAAACTTGTCATTACACATTTGTCCCAACCCACAGAATGTACACCAGCAAGAGTGAATTGTAATGTAAACTATGTACTTCGGGAGATTATTATGGTGTGTCAATGTAGATTTGTTTAAGAAATGTACCAGTCTGGTGGGGGATGTTGATAAGAGGGGAGATAGTGCATGTGTAAGGGTAAAGGCTATATGGGAAATCTCTGCACCTCCCCCTCAATTTTTCTGTGAACCTAAAACTGATCTAAAGAAGAGTCTTAATTTAATAAAAAATCTATTGAGGGGTGCCTTGGGTGGCTCAGTCAGTTGAACGTCCAACTCTTGGTTTCAGCTCAGGTCATGATCTCACAGTTGTGAAATCAAGTCTTGAGTCAGTCTCTGCGCTAACAGTATGGCACCTGCTTGAGATTCTCTCCCTCCCTCTCTCTCTTTGCCCCTTCCGTTCTTGCACTCTCTCTCAAAACAAAAAAACAAAAGTCTAATGCATTCTAAGAAAAGAAAAGAAGGAAAGGGGGCGGGGGAGATGTATTAGATTTAGTCCCAAAGACTCTAAGACTACACCGGTAATTATCAATTGCCAAACAAGTCATACAGTGAGGGCATGCCCTATACAACTTATACCACAGAAGCTAGCATGATACTCTGAACACCAAAAACAATAGATGTTATGAAGAATCAAAGGAAGAATTAAAAGAACCTGTGCAGCTCTAAAACTCTGGACTGTATCAGTGTCATAAAGCAATCAGGAAATCTATTTTAGAATTCAAACCCTTTGGAATTTTCTTCTTGAAGACTCTTGTGTCTTCCCTTAATTCAATTTTTATTAAGAATTTTGCTGCCACACCAGTAGTGCATTAGCTTAAAGTAAATAATTATACATTTTTTTTTACATTTTAGTATCATTTTATGCTACAAAGCTTTATTTACGTAGTTCTTCGGAATATATTTCAGTTGTCCATCCACTATTCTAAGTGTGAAATGATATCAAATAGAGTAGATTTACAGGAAAGCATAAAAGAGAAAACAATTCTACAACTTAATATATACAGTATCATTAGTGGTTATTATTTTTACAGTTTTCTTTTGAGAATAATCCACTGAATTTTTCTGCCATTGACATTCAGGGTCAAGTTGTCCTTAAGAGCAGTTTCCAGAGAATCAAGAATATAATAGTCCAATATACTTTTACAGGTGATATTTGACAGTTTGTGAGTAGGTGCAAATCATTTTTTCTCCCATTTTTTTTCAAAAGTCTTGGATGATGAAGTGGAATCATGACCTTCACCACTATTATATCGGTCATATAAAGTCTGAAATTAAAAACACACACCTATTTTGTAATTTTTTTAATTCAATGGATTATCAGATTAATAAAGATAACTAAACATATTCGAATATGAGATGAATTTCTCTCTTGTTCTTATAACTGCAAAATTATTTTATAAACTGTTGAAGATGATTAAGAATTATAAACATCTAGCCTGGCCTAAAATTCTATCATAAGATACAGCTCAATCTTTCTGTAAAAGAAATGTACCGTAGCCATTATTAAGTATAAATATGCATCTTCAAGCCCTTCTTGATCTTAGTTTTTCTTAAATAAAGCTAGTCTTAGATAAATTGCTATACTTTAAAATACATTCATCAGGAAATATACTATCAGATGATATTTCAACTAATAAACAGATGACATTAAAAAAATACAAATTATTATATAAATAGGCATAACCAGCTATATTAAAATCTATGTATTTTTTTAAAGGATTTAAGGCTAAGCCAACATCTAACTTATGAAGATGAGTGACATCTCTGTCTTGAAGGAACACATAACCTTAGTGACAAAGGAAACTGACCTCTATTTATAAAAGGCTCTAAATAATATATTGATAGAAATTTAAAATATGAAGATATGAAATAGAGTAAAATTATAAAACATATTTTGTTCCATTTAAATTCCTAAAGCCATTGATTTAACCATCAGCACTTGAGAAAATTTAAGAAAAAATTTACCTTTATATCATGAATGCAAATACAATAGTGAACATATAGTAAATTCCTCCAGAAATGTGTCATGTTCTTGACATCTTAGACAGGCTTTACCATACCCAGAGAGCTAAAAGTGTTTTTAATTTAAGCTCCCATAATTTTATAACAATGTTATTACTGAAATAAATAATTAGTAACTGCTAATCAACCAGTGGGCAATAAGCATACCTAGGGCTCTAGAAATGACAAGGTGTTTGATTGCAATGAGATCTAAACATGGTGGTATAGACATAAACACTGGGAGGCTGAAAGGTTTGAGGCATTCACTTTGAGAAGTGTTCTGACTGCTATACATAGCTTTAAGTCATTACTTAACAAATACTGAGACTTTTCCAAGATGGCTTAACAAAAAAAAAAATGGCTAGAAGAAATGAATTCAAAAGCTGTGTTAAGAATATTGTTGATTCAAAAACCAGATTGCTTTTTAAATTTATCCCAGTTGAGACCTGACAGCAATCTTAGGTATGCACCTTATATGACAATCCACTTTCAATTGTGCTATCTGTACAATAAGACTATAAATCAAGTAAGTCTGTATTTGTCAAAAAGCACATGTTAAGTATCTAAATGTAGAAATATATTTCATAGTTTCTGACGATTGGACCAACTCTTCTTTAGAGTACCTGTTTAAGTGTCTAATTCATTAAACCATACAAAACAATTAAAAGTAACGTAGATAGAGAATAGACATTCTTACTTTCGCAGCTCTCAAAATGGAGTTGGGAGAATTCAGACCAACAAGTTGGCCCAGGACATACTTCATTTCTTCAGTGGTGCCCTTAGCCATCTGATTACCTGTAAAAAAAAAAATATAAAATACACAAATACATTCTGTTTAACAGCACAATGGTGGCTGGCTTTATGTAATTTATCATTGATCATAGCTATTTACCAAGGATAAGTAAAAATGAATGCCAGCAAGTAAAAAAAGCGATTTCATATATTTTAGTATTTTAGAATAAAAGGAACTTCCTTAAGGAAGGAGGAAGGCTGGAAGTAGCCCATGCAAATTCTGATTTTGTTATAGCTAAAAATCTGTTTATATTAGTAATTAGTATAATTACTTAGTATAATTAATATAATTACTTAGTAATTAATTAGTAATCTAATAAACTTTTCAAAGAAGTACCTGGATGAGTTTGAATTTGAACATATGGATGCGCCAGAAGCTCAGGAATGGATATCCTCTGTTTAGGGTCCCTTATTAAACAACACTATAAAAATAAGGATTAATTTTTTTTAAAAATCAAGTTTGCTTATGTAATATTGATATAAAGTATTTTTCAAGATTGCACCATACTCCAGAAGGTGTTTTCTAGATAGCCCAATCAGGAATGACAAGATTCCACAAGTCATCTCTGCAAAACTCCCAAGTATTCATAGCTTTTAAAAAACACTTTCAAAATAAGCTTAACACAACTTAAAAAGTTAAGTCATTCAACAATTCCTTCCAGCAGACTAGTTATATCTATCTATGCCAGATTTCAACTATTTCTTCTAAGCAAACAATTTAAGTATATGAAATCTCATTCTTCTATATCCATACAGTATTAATGTTACCTTTAACACATCTTGAAGATCTTTCTCCGGGATATCAGGAAATTCGATTTCATGATTAGGGTCAATTATAGCGTGTAATTTAGAAATCTGATTAATTATATGCTGAAATGGTGTCTTCCCGTAAGTCATATAGTACAAAATGCATCCTAAGGACCAAACGTCACTTTTGGGGCTTATCTAATTAGGAAAAAAAAGAAAGAATAGCAAGTTGCTGTTATTTTAACATAAAATTAAATGTAAGAGTATCTTATATACACACACATAAACATATATTCCCTACCACTTAAAATTATAACTAAACCTCAATGAATGTGCAAGTACTAGGTTAAGTTTACATGAAAAAACATCTTTCTCTAGTTTTTGCTATATTTGGTTATTTTATCAGGACATGAGCTTTACTTTAAGTCTCTCAACAAATTCATAATTAAAATATTTAAACCAACACATATTATGTTCTTGTCAGCTTATGACAATATAAACTAAAAACCATTAACTGCAAATTTTAAATTTACTTGTTTTCTCCAAAATTATTTGATTACAATAAATTTGTATATAAAATTAATAATATGTTAAGTATGCATAGATTTAAAACTGTTAAGTTAAGCTATCCTAAATCCAAGAATGAAACTATAGAGCCAGGCTGGGTTGGATTTGAATCCTGGCCTTATCACTAGCTAATTCTATGTATTTCCATTTCCTCACCTCTAAAATAGAAATAATAAAAGTACATTGCTATGGGCATTAAGTGATATAACTGTGAGCTATAGATAAGCATAGAGAATAACTTCTGGTTACAGTAAGTAATCAGGAAATATACTTACTATAACATGTTCTTTGTATTAAATAGTCTCATTAGAAACAATGCAATATTATAACATAATTACCATTTTGACTTTAAGAGACAGAGAAGAAAAGAAAGCAGAATAGTAGTGTTAACATTAGGAAAAGGGAACGAGAACATAATAAAATTCCATTTTATAATGATAAAAGTTACAATCAATGAAGACAATACTCATGAACTTCTCTGTACTGAAACTACATTTAATAGAACTATACTGAATAAAAACTATAATAAATTATTTTGATGGGAGGGATAGATTTTAGCACACCTTTTGGAAACTGGCAAATAAACAGACTCCATTATCTGAACACAAAGAAAACTAAAAATTAATAAAAATACTCCTTTTCCTCCAACTTAGTCATCTGGAAATTAAATCTGTTTCTACAGAAGTCATAGATTTCAGATTCTGGAAAAACGGCAATGGCTGTGGCAGCATAGGTTTTCTTATTTATTTATTTTTTAAATTAAGGTAGAGTTGACACACAATGTTACATTAGTTTCAGGGATACAACATAGGGACTTGACAACTCAATACACTATGCTATGCTCACCAGGAGTGTAGCTACCATCTGTCACTACACAACACTATTAGAACACAAGTGTCTGGATCCCCTATACTCTATCTTTGATCCCATGACTTATTCATTCTATACCTGTTCATTCCACAGCTGTAGGCCTGTGTCTCCCACTCCTTTTCACCTATTTTGCCCAATCTTTTACCCCCTCTGCCCTGGCAACCATAAGTTTGTTCTCTTTCTTTATGAGTCTGTTTCTGCTTTTTATTTGTTTTGCTTTTTAGATTGCAGCAGCTTTTCAATTTGTCCAAATCCCCAGATAAGATAGAGAAGCCTTGTAGCAAAACCATAGACATATGGAGAATATTTACAACAAAACCAAGTGAAAAACTATACCCAAGAACCCCAAAATATGAATGGAAATAAACTACCAACAGCCACAAGTCATGCATAGTAGAGAAACAGAAAGCAGAAAGAAATAGTGAATGTGCCCAATAGACCTCAGAATAGAAACTCCAAAAAGCCAACAGATGCTTATTGGAAGTAATTTGATAACAGAGCTAGACTGGGAGGATTTGAGCTCTTCACAAGCAGGGATTACCTTACATGGTGGGATAAAAAATTTGTCTTCTATTCAGAATCATTAAGGCCACTGTTTAGCAGGTGATTCCACTGAATGGACATTTACCCATAATATTAAAGCATTGAGTTGACAACTGAAAACATCTGAACTCTACAAGCAATTCAAAATAAATTTTATTTTAAAGTATCTTAAAACTGAAACTGGAGACTTTAGAATTAATGAAAATAAGAAATATTACTTTTTTTGTAGTAGAAGTTAAAGTAAAACTCAGTAAAGTTTAGTTTTAATGTTTTAATTAAGAAGCATACAAAAATTAAATTGGCAATTATTTAAATCCAGAAACTAGAAAAAAGAGAAACCTAAAGGAAATACAAATAATAAAGATAAAAGCAGAAATTAGAGAGCAAATGAAAACAGAATAAATGAAGACTTGCTTTTTTAAAATTAACAAAACCTTGGAAAGTATAACCAAGAAAAAGAAAAAAAGACAACAAATCTAAGTATTAAAAGAAATGGGGAACAATTAATTAAACAAATAATAAAAAGAATTTTATGACACTATTTGACATAATATGATGTCAGTTATTTGAGAAGATATTTAGAAGCCACAATTTTCTAGGAAAGAAAATATAATTAGTAAATAAGCACACTTTTATCAAGCAATTATTTGGGGCTAGACAATGCAGTTAGTGATTTATATACCTTATTGTTTAATCCTCAATTACTTTTAAAATAGGTACTGTTTATAACCCAAATTTATAGATGAAGAAACCAGGCAAGTTTCTGGTTTCTTCACAAAGATGTTGTTAATGAAGAGGCAGGTCTATTACTTGAATGCAAGTCTCTGGACAACAATGTATGTTTGTATTCACTTGGTTATACTGCTACAGAGCAAGGGAGGATTAGCTTGGGAACCAGAGGCATCCTGGCAGGCAAAATAAGCCCAACAAGAGACACCAATGAGGCTAACACAAAGCTCACTGAGGTGGTAAAATAAGGCAAGTGGGCAAGTAGCTGTGGCAGGCTGGGGAACAATTGCCTACTAGAATTGTACTTGGAAATGTAGAATTCACAAATGAATAAATGATAAGAGATAAAATGGAAAAAATCAAAGAGGAACAAGACTTCAAAGGTTCTTTTAAGGTGCTCAAATTGGAGCCAATTTAGTCTTAATTTCTACCTTTCATTTTGAAACTTAAAAAAACATACCCTGTGTACATATTTTGTTAGAGCACATCGTTGAGACATCCCATATTACAAGCACAATACAAAAAGAACAGTCTCAAATCAATAAATAACTGTAAAATTGAATCCGATGACAATTTGCCAAAGAAAGCAAGGTCTCTATAATGGCCTAAGTTTTAGAACTTAAGCAATTTTCAGTTATCTGTTAGGTTTAAACAGAGAATAGTCCATTCCCTATTGATGCCAGATAAATGGGTTGTAAATAACCTTCATAGTACCTTTGACTTAGATTTCCCATTCTCTCTTGAGGAAGACATATCTTTGATTGCTTCTGGTGGCATATAATTAACTGTACCAACCTGTATGCCAAAGCACAGAAAACACAACCAATGAAAATATTTTCTTCTGTGTTAGATATTTCAAAACACAAATGTCAGGTTCTTGGAAACTTGAATAATTACACACTGCAGTAATATATTTTAGAAAATCAAGTAACTGACAATAGTATTAGGACATAGATTTCTTCACAAGTCCAGCAAAATACATTGGGTTCATAATCAGAAAAGTTATTCCTTTCAGAATGCTAAGCTTTTTCTATGATTATGATGGCAACTACCATAAAACTGTAGAGGCTAAAATTATATCAATGGTCATAAACTTTGAGAAATTAATATCAATCACTCATTTCTGTGCTGGAATAGGCCTAGAATTTTTTTTTTTTTTTTTAAATCCACCAACCAACCAGTCAAAAATCTAGCTATGCCTCCAAGGATGGGCCCATGTCCAGAGCAAGATGGGGCAGGAATCTAAATCATCCAAGAGTTTCCACAGTCGGATTATGCCAACCTTACAGGGCATGTATTTTATTTTATTTTATTTTTTTATTATTATTATTTTTAGATAGTTTATTGTCAAGTTGGGTTTCCATATAACACCCAGTGCTCATCCCCACAGCTGCCTTCTTCCAACAGGGCATGTATTTTATTCTAAAATAAGTGGTTCTGTTTTCAAGCACAGAATACCTGTACTTTAGGGCCTTGACATAGAGGATATCTTCAAGCTGATTTACAATTAAATGTTCAGCCATATTTTTGATACAAAGAGAAGTTACTGTCAAATAGAATTGTTTCAAAGGCATGTTGTTCATCTATTCCTCCTAAAAATAGTCTAGTTTTATTTCTAGGATTATGGCACATCCACATCAGAAATCTGCATACATAGAACACATCATCTTGACTCCAAGGAGGATTATTTTTAGTTATTCTTTGGTGTTATCACCTCAGTTTTTATGGAGACAAATTTATTAAGTTTGTGACTGTATATCCTATTAGAAAAAGACAGTTGAGTACAATATCTATTACGGTGTTTCCAATAATGAAGGCCCACTTGAGAATTTGTTTTTTAAATGCAAGTGACAGGAAAAGCTTTACTTTTCCGGAAGAATGAAATAATCTTACTCCATGGATGATAAAAAAAGCAAAACATGTAACTCCAATTCCCTCTTTGGTTGCTACTAGGAATCTCTGAGACAAAGTTTAAGGTGAACTCAAGATCATGACAAAGATGATTTCCAAGACAGGCTTTATGCTTTTCTACCTCAGCTATAGGAAAATAATTGCAAAGTGCCAGATTTATTTCTACCTGATCTTGACTCTCTAAATTGTATTAAATATGGTTTTTATTCTTATAGTATCTATTCTTAATACAAAGATTTCAAATCCTTTGAAGAATGAGGTAGGAAAATAAAATACCCATTAGCAAAATACTTTACAGGTGAAATGGAACTGAACCATATAGTGTGTAGTAACCCATCATTCGTTAAGTTTTACCTGAGAGTCCTTAACAATACTTGTTGTATCTGGTTGCATTTGATTTGCAATCCCAAAATCAATTAGTTTTAGCATTCCATCAACTATCAGAAAGTTAGCAGGTTTCAGATCACTGTGAACGATGCCTTCAAAATAAAAATCCGTTGTTATATTAGACAATGTAAAACATTCTAAGAGAAATTTCACAATCTAGTAGCTGAGTTGATTCCCTTGGGCAATCAAATTAAATGTTCATGTATAAATTTTTTTCGTGTTTATTTATTTGAGAGAGAGAAGACACCATGTGAGTGAGGGAGGGGCAGAGAGAGGCAGAGAGAAAATCCTAAGCAGGCTCCATGCTGTCAGCTCAGGAGCCCCATGCGAGGCTCGATCTCCACCAACCATGAGATCATAACCTGAGCCAAAATCAAGAGTCGAACACTTAACCAACTGAGCCACTCAGACACCCCATTTTTAAATTTTCTAAAAAGATATAGCATCTGCAAAATGCCAGGCACTATTCTAAGTTTGCTGCTTATATTAGATAATTAGAATTATCTAATCCTCACACCAGCACTGGGGTAATTGCTATAATATTATTACCCTTTTAAGTGAAAAAACTAAGGCACAGAGATTAAGTAATTTGTTCAAGGTCATACAACCTAACTGATGGGGCCATAAGTTGACCCAGGTACTCTGGCTTTAGAGTTTATGATCTTCACCATTGCGATTCACCACCCATCAGATAACATCATAAATTATATTGTCAGATGGAAGATCCTAATGCTCCTGACCCCTCTGTCCCTACAGCCCTGATCTTAATCACTGGTGAATTATCTTTTAACTTACTGGGAAACATGAGGAGAAAATTTTCAATTAATCTAGGTTAGCAATTATTTTTTAAAAAGGATAAGGTAAAGGCAGAGAAGCCTAAGAGGAACCAAGTCCCAGTAAAGTAAAACAAACAAACAAACAAAAAACAATAAAAAAAACAAAAAGCCTAGGGTTAACAATTGAAAAAGAGTAAAATCAACTCCCATACAAGGGACACAATACAAAATGACTATGAGAATGGGTGAAATAAACATCTCAGATTTTTGGGATGCCTGAAACCCAAGTGTCAGATCTGCTATAACCGAACTATTTGGAGACCCAGAATAATAGACTATGTTAATACTAATAAAGGTAAGAGTATATTTTGCACTATGGATGCATTATGGCTGTGGGGACTTGAGTTCATACACTATCGCCATTGGCTAACAAGGTTTTAAAGAAATGTTTCTTGTTACCTTCTTCTTTAAATGAGTGTCCAAATATTTAGTTTATCTAGCCTAGAGGTGCCAATAACAAATACCTAAAACTTGTAAGATGACACTGTTAATGATTATTATAACTCAACATATAACGAGTTTTAAAATACCATGTTGATGAATTGTGTAAACTGCCTCCAACATATTTTTCCAGTAACTTTTACGTTCCCATGGATTGATGGATTTTTTCTTTTTGAGCCAACTATTAAGATCTATATTCCCACATTCCATTACCATGTAAATGTACTGGTCCGTGATTTCACTGTCATTAAAAACAAAAACAAAATAAAACACAATAATACACAGTTAGGTTACACTATTAAGATTTACTAAGTATTTATCTGAATAATTATAGCAAATATAGTTTTCTTTTTAAATTAAAAAAGAATCCTTACTAATCATAAAGTCGGATGATCTTATCACTGTGTTGCTGTAGTTTATTCAAATAAGCAATTTCATTCCGATAACTATCAATTGTTTGATTATCTGCTTCTTCTAAGTTCACATACTTTATAGCATGTATCTGTTTCTTTTCATTCAATACCTGGAATACCTATATAGTAGAACAAAGGAAAAAGTTTAGAATGCACTACTTTCACACTATCACAAAACTTCTAAATTTGTTAGAATTTTATGTTGAAGAACACTGCTATGAATAATTAAACATGTCTGGGCTTATTTTGAGTACGAAGAGGAAAAATATGTTAGAAGAGTTAACAGATCATTCTCAGCTACCTATGACAACGGGCACTCAAAAATACAAAGGCATAAATAAACATAAAAAGGTTTTATATCAACATATAAGAAAGATAATTTAGATTTCATATGTATTTATAACACTGTTGGATTGCCTTAACCAAAAAAAATACCTAAAGAAAAAGACATTCAAAAATGTTAAGAGGGGAGCCTGGGTAGTTCAATTGGTTAAGTGTCTGACTCTTGGCTTTGGTTCAGGTCATGATCCCAGGGTCATAGGAGAGCCTGGCATGGAATGTGAAGCCTGCTTAAGATTCTCTCTCTCACCCCACCACTGCCCCCTTCTCTGCTGGTGCTCATGCACATGCTCTCTCTTTTTCAAAAATTAATTAACTAGTTAATTAAAATGTTAAGAACTACTAAGGACTTTCACAGTCAATTCATTTCACAGATGGTGTGTTTTCCATTGTGCCTGGAATTGGCATTTCATTCATGTGGTTGAGTATTTTAAAATATGTAATCGGGGCACCTGGGTGGCTTAGTCGGTTAAGCCTCCAACTTCGGCTCAGGTCATGGTCTCATGTTCGTGGGTTCAAGTCCCGTGTTGGGCTCTGTGATGACAGTTCAGAGCCTGGAGCCTGCTTTGGATTCTGTATCTCCCTGTCTCTCTGCCCCTTCCCCTCTCATGCTCCATCTCTCTCTCTCTCGGTCTCAAAAATAAATTTAAAAAAATATATATAGCAATTGTAAGCTATGTGTATATTCAGTTGTAAAAAGTAGATTAGATCAACATGGCCACTACCTAAACTCTACAATAAAGAGAGCAAAGCTGGTTAGTCTCACAAAGCATGTTACCTTCTTTCCCTGAGGTACACTGATTATGTCAACTTCACCATAATAATTACATTAAATAATGATAATGTAATCACACTAAAAAAAATATGGGCCAGTCATGGCTTTATCATCTGGCCCCTGACTTAAGCTAACATCTTCATTATGCTCCAAGGGAAAAATGTTTAAAACACCATCAATATTATTTTACATCTTCTGAAAACATACCATTAAATATCTCACCTCGACACTATTCAAATATCACTAAAGTAATAAGTAATAAAGATTAACAAAAGAATTCCTATTAAGGCAACTAAATCAGGTAATTCAAATATATTGATAAAAGTCAATTGTATTCTCTCTTTGTTCTCATGCCTGAAATTTGAGGCAAGGGAAAGAAGAAAATGTATACAAAAAAGAAATGAATATTATTGAACAATTGGTACTCATAGTAATGTACACACCTTTTTTATAATAAGTTAACAGGACCGTCTTAAACAAATCTAGTTATTGTTAGCTGGCCTGGAAGATACAGTAAAACTTAAACCCAATAGGCTGTGCTTCATACATTGTCCTTAACAACTTGTAACATCAAAACAGCTGAGGAGGGACATTCATTCAACAAATAACTTCACTTTGTTATGTTCTAGATAGTATTCCAGATAACAGAGCAAACACTGTTGAGCAAATCAGACAAACATCCTTATCTTAATGGAACTACATTCAGGCACAAGAAGACATAAGCAACAAATCAAATAAGTAAATTACAGAGCACAAGCAGAAAATGGGCTACAGAGAAAAAGAAAGAAAGAAATGGAACTCACTGGTGACTGGAAGGTTAAGAGTTGTAGTATTAAAAAGCGTGATCAAGGAAGGCCTGATTGAGAAGATATTTGAGCAAAGACATGAGATATATAGAGGAAAACTGACTCTTATGATGAAAAACACCAGTAAAGCAAAGATTAAATCAATGAAACTAGGTATTAGGCTACAATAATAACTTGGGTGAAAAGACGGCAGTTGCTTTGACCAAAATGGTAATGGTGGAGGTGGTGAGAAATAGTCCGATGCTGGATATACTTTGAGGTAGAACCACCAAGATTTGCTGTTTGGCTGGGTGTATGCGTGAGAAAAAGTGAAGTCAATGATGACTGCAGAGTTTTTGGCCTAGTTAATGCAAGAATGAAGTTGCCATTGACTGAACTGGGAAAGACTATGGAGCCAGAATTATGTGTGGGACATAATAGGTTTTAAATATCTATTAGACACCCAAGAAGAGATACCGAGCAGTCAGATTGCATATACAA
This sequence comes from Crocuta crocuta, assembly GCF_008692635.1. Lineage (NCBI taxonomy): Eukaryota > Metazoa > Chordata > Mammalia > Carnivora > Hyaenidae > Crocuta > Crocuta crocuta. The sequence goes on from NW_027551567.1 coordinate 9,623,163, forward strand.
GTCTGGAGTTCAAGTGAGAGGTCTAAGATAGAAAGATGTTTAACAACTGTCAGCATATACATGGTATCTAAAACCAGGAGTCTGTACAACACCAAAGGAATGACATGAGTTTAGAAAGTACTACACCCTCGGGCGTTGCACCATTAAGATCAAGAACATGAAGAACTGAAAAGGAATGGCCAATTGGAGAAGAGGAAAACTGAGGGGGGCCAAGTGGGAGTAAAAAAAAAAAAGTTTCAACAAGAAAAAAACAATCAACTCTCCCAAATGCTAAGAAACCCAAATTAAAGCAAAGAAAGATTTAGTAAAACTATGGAGATCACTGGTGATCTTGGTAACAATTGCTTTGGTAAGTGATAAAGGTAAAAATCTGACTGAAGTTGATTTAAGAGAACAGAATGAGAAGAACTAAAAATGGTAAGTTTAGACAGCTCTTTTGAGACGCATTCCACCCAGAGAAGTAGAACCATGTAAATTTAGAACTCAAATACATTTAGAAAATCATCTAGTCTAATTCTAGAAACTCATGTTACTAAGCTCTGTTTTTAACACGAAAAACTCAAAAAAACTCAAAATATCAGTCATATATATCTTGCTGAATCATCCCAAAATATTATTTACAACATGCCCTAACTGATATTCAGAAAGATTCTTTTATGATAATACATAGCTTCATTTGCCACCCCCAAATCCTTGTTAATGCCATTTAGAGAAGAAATTTGAAAGCACAGGACATCGAAAGAAAGAGCAGAGAATTGGAATTAGGAGATAGGTCTTAAGAGATATGTCATTTGTTAGAGAGGGAATGGGAGCAGGGAATAAGAAAGATTTTTTGGCTCAAAAGGAATATGCGCCCCTAGATGTTATGAAAAAAGAGCCCCAAAAGGTAAAAAGACAAAGAAAGGAAAGTTTAAAATATTTTTCTTTCTTAAATATTTAAGATACTTACCTTACTGGAGCCTCCACTTCCTATCTGCTTCAATATGGAATAAATTCTTCCTTTAACTGAAATGCATTCATTTGTTGAAGAGGATGCTGAAATCTAAATAATTAAAATATATAAAGATTCAAAGGTGCCAAGAATATGCCTGAGAAACTAGCTTGCAGTTAGTACAGTGAAATGCTTCCAATTTTGAAATTATCTTAAATTTCAAGTAATTAGGTATTAGTCACAATATTTTAAAGAGGAAGTTTACATATCTTAGTCAAAGAAATAAGCTTATCAATATATAGATAAACTCCAAGATCTCCCTCCTCTACTTTATTTTTTAAAATTTAAGAATAGTTGACATACAATGTTCACTTTTACTTCTTAACATAAATTAATAGAAGATTTAGGGAGCAAAACACTTAATGTCAATGCACAAACTCACAAGCTATTATTTTTCACCTTATTCTTTTTTCTTATATATACCTCTTTACTTACATACATATGTAAATAATTATATCTATACTCTTTCCTCACTTAGCGCTGCATTATAAGGGAAGCAGTGTGCTAGCTAAGGTGTTAAGAGCTGCAGAGTCCATCAGACAAATGCAAATTTCAGCAAAATCCCCTTTTTGCTGAATGATGTTCAACAAATCAGTTAATTTGAACTTCAGCATCCGCCTCAGCAAACTTGTAGCTGATGTACTATTACAACAGGCCCCATTTCCCTTCTCTTATGACAGAGCTCTCGGTGGATCTATAAATGCTTTGCCCAGATGGAGTACAGTGAGAGGACTCATTTCAAGCTGACGAGGAAGCTGAAGACACAAAGAGCACCTGATTAGCTGATTTCCAAGGTTGAAACAAGGTCTGTCTGAATAAACTTCAATTTAAACAAGCCCTTTTTTATTTGAATCCCAATGGGAGAACTCTCACTGTAATCTCTTTACCTTTTAAACCTCAAGGGTTAAAAAACACTGTTGAGTCATGAAATATGTTTTCTATAAGAAAGTATTAGGCTTTGAAATATATACCTGTTATTTTTCATTCATTTATAATTTCAACAAGGTTTTTCACTACTCCCATCCCTCTTCCTTTTGGAGCATCTTCTCATACTTAAACTGAAAATTTCTGAGAGGGAAGAAAGCAGTTCAATGTCTTTGCCCCCTAACTCCTAACAGTTGTTAGAGTAAGTAATTTCCGATTTATTTCTGACTCAATACTAAAGTGAAGTTCAGTTTCTGACACAGGACATTCCACATCTCCCTCAGTCCATCCTCTTCACTGTGGCCAGAGTAATTTTTTCAAAACGCAAATAAGATCATTTCACTTTCCTGCTCAAACCTGTTACACAGCTTCTTACCCCTGGCCAGAGTAATTTTTTCAAAACGCAAATAAGATCATTTCACTTTCCTGCTCAAACCTGTTACACAGCTTCTTACCCCTCTTGGGGTAAAACTTAAAGGGCCCAGCAGAACCCTAAGGATCACTTCATCCCTTCCTAAACTCTTCAGTTTCCTCCTGACACTGGCCTTTTCTAGAAGGCTCCTGGCCCATTCCTGTGGTCATGACTTGACTTATAGGTATCAACTCAAACAGGGTCTGACACGAGGAAGAACTCAATAAATGTTTTGAATCAATGTATGAACAAACCTGATCTGAAGTAATTTATTATTCTGCTTCAGTCTTCAAAACACCATTTCTCTTTCCATAGCATAATCTACTGTCAGTTTTTTTGTTCTTTATTCATTGTAAAATATACATAACAAAAAATTTGCACTTTAACCAGTTTTAAGTTTACAACGCAGTGATATTAAGTACATCACTGTTGTGTAAACATTACCATCATCTCATATTGAAACTCTACACCCATTAAACAGTAACTCTTCCCTCACTCCCTCTAGACACTGATGACCATTGTTCCACTGTCAGCTAATTAATTTCTCAATTTGTAATAGCTAATTACCTGTGTGTATATTTGTTTCTTTTTTGCTGTTCTATTTAAATAACAATTGCTATCTTTCATTAACTAAGTAGCAGGCTCTGTTGTAAAAGTTCCATATGTTAACTAATTTAATCTTCACAATTTTCCTCTAGGGTAGCTGTCTTAATTATCCCCATTTTACAGATGATGAAATGGCCACAGAAAATTTAAGTAATTTACAAAAGGTCACACAGCTGGTAAGTAGTGAGACCAAGATTCATGTCCAGAAATTCTCCTTTGAAGTTCATGCTTTCTACCAGTATTTAGTGGCTGCTCAGATAGTTATTAAAGACTAATTTTAGTATTGATATCAGGAGTATTTTTTCTCCAGATGACAATACAATTGCCTTACCAGCAAAAACAATTTTCTCTTATTTTTATAATTACTTTATATTTTAGTAGCATCTTATATTGCTATTTTGATACTCTTGAAAACTTCACTGTATATTAATCAGCCAGTGAAATGAGACTGCACAGTAACAGTAGGCTTAAATAGTGAAATGGAATAAAAAGTTATCTCAATTACAAGACATATTTTGTCTAGCTATTCAAACTGAATCTTTTGGCCTAGTTCATGAAAAACAACTTCATTAGCTTCTTTAATAACTAACCTCTCAAAGTCACAAGGCACTCTTAAGAGGATATTAGAAAAGAGTTTTGCCTAATAGGACTAAGAATGGACAAGTTCTTAAGGCTTTTCCTAACAACTAGATCTATAAATATAAAATCTTTGGATCTGATTATAACTTAAACGTATACCATAATAAATAAAGCTTATCAAACCTGTAAAGTTTGAAGTGGAGTAACAGGTATTTGCTGCTGCTGTTGCTGGAAACAGGCAAGTTGGCTATAAGGTGTTGACAAATGACAAGCAGGTGGAAAGTCATTCTTTACAACTGGAGTTCTAAAACTAGGAAAGATATGGTTTTAATTTAAAACACTAAAACTGTAAAAAGAAGATTCTGACTCTGTTTTCGTGTGAGTCTAAAAGACGCACATAAATTTAAATGTATTACATCATACAGAATCCAAGTCAGTTTTCATAATATAGCTAAATTATTTATTCTAGATACAACATCACCAGAAATTTCATTTTGGGCAAATTCTTTCTGAAAGTAATTTTTCGTTCCTAGACAAGAAATCCTTACTAGTAAAATTAAGAAGATGACATTTAAAATATAAAGTTGGGTTATTTTAGAAGAGTTTAGCCAAGGAAACATTAGCCTATGGCTTATGAGTCCTTTTTAACAATAATGCTCTACAACAGCATGCTAGAAATATCTGAAAGCCAATTACATTACGAGTCTGGACTTAGATTAAAGCTGTTGAGTTGACATTTGTGCTTTGCTTATCTTATTCGTTATCACATCCTCAACACTTAGAATGGTGCTCAATACAAAGGGGTTCTACAAATATTTGTTGATAATATATAACCTAACTTCACAAAAAACAATTACATCACTATTCTAGTTAGCAACCATTCTTTAAAATATTCCACATACGGGGTATCTTGGTGGCACAGTCAGTTAAGCATCAGACTCTTGGTTTCAGCTCAGGTCATGATCTCTCAGTTCTTGAGTTCAAGCCCTACAGCCTGCTTCAGATTCTCTCTCTCTCCTTCTCTCTTCTCCTCCCCTGCTATCTTTCTCTCCAAAATAAATAAATAAAATTTAAAAATATATATATTCCACATATAATAAAATGAGATAATATATAGATAGCAAAACTATATTAAATTGGTAAGAGCCCAGGCTATAAAACTCTAAGGCCAGTTCTAATTAAAATCAAAAATTACCTTATGAAAATTAAAAACAAAAGGCATCATGGACTTAAGTTATCCTCTAAGACATTAAAAATATAGCTACTAGTTGAATGATATGATGTGCCACATTCCTTCCTTTTCTTTCTTTGAAATGTCATTAATTTGCTTTTGCGATATCCCTTGTGTTTTCTATAAAATACACTGACCATCCAAGTTCTTCACTGATCCCTCATTGCATCCACTCAAGTCTCTTACCTTTGAACACTCCCAGGATATGTGACCTATACAACTAACTTCTTTCAGAAACTATCACGTTCCAATGAAAACCCCTCCTATGCTATAAAATGTACCTACCTTTTATCATGTCTAAGAATGCTAACCTTTAAAATACCTCTCTCAACTATAGAAATATATCCATGTGGCAATGCATAATTACCAAGAAGTTTTACATATTTAGAGTATTTATACATTGTAGGTACAGATTACAATATGAGACTTTCAAAACAATCCTTAAAGATGTATTATAGCCACCTTCCCCTCCCCTTTTACAGGTATAAAACTGATGTTCAGACAAATAATTTGGAAATTCTTTAAAATAACAGAGCATGATTCAACTCCAGATCTATTTAACTCCGAAGCCCATGTTATTTCCACTGTGCCAAACTAGAATGCCAAAAGTATTTACCAGCTCATGTAATCATCCAAGGCACTGCTACTTGGTGTCTTACAAATAGATTTTGGGTCAATCCATTTAGGTGTTGATATTGGTGGTGACTGCTTTGAAACGGAAAAGGCAGGTTGCTCAAAAGTGGTTTGTTTTTGCTAAATCAAAAAAAATCATGATTTACAGTTTTTAGACACCTGTTCAATAGTTTTACAAACATTTTAATTTCTAAAAGAAAAAAATAAAAATATAAAATACACAAACATGCTAAAATAAGTGAACATATATATTCCAGACTTCCAATAACTTTTTAGTATAGCTCTTTTACTCTAAGTTCCAACGCCTTATATTTTCCTCAAAAGGATTACAAGTAGAGGGAAGATACATGGTATTGTTTAACAAAATAGGATCTAATATCCTCTGCCATCTGGACTACTATAACCATTACTGAACTTTCATAATCTAAATGCATACTCTCTACTTCTGAAAACTTGTCTTTCTTTAATCAGTAAAATCACATAGGAATGGTGAAATTAAGTGAAATTAAGGAAATGGCCATGAGAGGAAGAAATTATGAATTAGAAGTAGATGGAAGTGATCCAGAGCCAAATATCTTCAAGGAATGATGGGAAGTCACTAGGATGTTCAAAGATGATAGCAATGAGCAAGGAACAGGATAGTATATCCAGAAAGCAGAAGCCTCAAAAGGTCAGGGCTCTGTAAAGAGAAGAAATGATCTGGACATAGCTACAGGGAGTTTCTAACTATAAGTAAGTAAGAAGTGGGACAAAAACAATCTCTACTGGAAAGGGTTGCTGGAGAAAGAATGACCTCAGGAAACCACCTAATTTCTTTTTCTTCTTTTCATAAGTGTGCTAACCAGCAGATTTTAGTATGTTCACAGGAGTACACAATCATTAACACTATTTATTTACAGAACAGTTCCGTCATCCTAAGAAACTCCATGTCCATTAGTGGTCACCTTCTATTCTCTACTCTTCCCAGTCTCTGGCAGCCACTAATCTACCTTCTGCCTCTGTATGGATTTGCCTATTCTGGACATTTCTTATAAACGGGACCACATAACATGTGGCATTTCGTGATAGATTTCTTTCACTTAGTATGTCTTTAAAGTTCATCCATATTGTAGCATTTGTTAGTACTTCATTACTTTTCATTGTTGAATAATAAAATAAAATAATAAAATTAGAGTACCACATTTTGTTTATTCATTCACAGTTGTTGGATATTTGGGATTATTTCTACTTTTGTCAATTATGAATAATGCTGTTATGAACATGCATGTACAAGTTTTTGTGTGGATATAGATTTTCAGTTTTCTTGAGTATATACTTACAAGTAGAATTGCTGGATCATATGATAATTCTATGTTTAGCCTTCTGAGAAACTGCCATACCATTTGCCAAGTAACTGCACCATTTTATATTCTTATCAGTAGTGTATGAGGGTTCCAATTTATCTACTTCCTCACCAACATTTGTTATTGTCTCTTTTTAATTATAGCCATCTTCGTGGGTATGCAGTGGTATCTCATTGTGGTTTTGATTTGCATTTCCCTAATGACAAATAAATGGTTTCTCACCCTGCTACTGACTTTCAAGTTTCAAAGAGAAAAACAGGAAAGATGCTGTTTCATATGATCCATAATTTAACCTGTCAGGGTTCTTCCCATCTAATATTTATTATTTACTTCATTACTTAGCTCTCTAAAAAAATAAGATAAAGTCTCTTCAATAAATAGTGTTGGGAAAACTGGAAAGCAATAAGCAAAAGAATGGGATCAGGGCACTTTCTTACACCATATACAAAAATTAACTCAAAATGGATTGAAGACTTGAGTGTAAGACCTGAAACCATAAAAGTTCTAGAAGAAAACACAGGAAATAAACTCCCTGACATGAGTCTTAGCAAGGATTTTTTTTGGATGTGACACCAAAAGCAAAGGCAACAAAAGCAAAATAAATAAGTGGGACTATATCAAACCAAAGAGCTTCTGTATAGCAAAGAAAATTGTTAACAAAATGAAAAGTCAAACTAATAAAGGGGAGAAAATATATGCAAATCATATATGATAAGGGGTCAATATCCAAGATATATAATGAATCCCTACAATTCAATAGCAAAAAACAAACAATCCAGTTAAAATTGGGGCAGCATATGTAAATATGTCTAAACATATGGACATACTTTTCCAAAAACATATAGATAGCCAAGAGATAGAGAGAAAGAAATGTTCAACATCAGGGAAATACAAATCAAAACCACACTGAGATACCACCTCACACCTGTTAGAATGACTGTTAATCAAATAGACAAACACTACACAGTGTTGGCAAGGATGTGGAGAAAAGAGAATTCTTGTGCAAAATTGGTAGGAATGTAAATCAGTGCAGCCACTATGGAAGACAGTAGAGAGATTCCTCAAAAAATTAAAAATAGAACTATCATATGATCCAGCAGTTCTACTTCTGGATATTTATCCAAAGAAAATGAAAATACCAACTCAAAAAGATACAACCAATCCTATGTTCACTGCAGCATTATTTACAAAAGCCATGACATGGAAAACCTAAGTGTCCAATGATGGATGAATAATGGATAAAGAAAATATAGTCAGTGTGTGTGTGTGTGTGTGTGTGTGTGTGTGTGTGTGTATGTATAGTATACAGTGGAATTATTAGCCATAAAAGAGAATGAAATCTTGCCATTTGTGACAACATGGATGAATGCTGATGACATTATATTAAGTGAAATAAGTCAGAGATAGAGAAATACCGCATAGTATCACTTATATATGAACTAAAACAAAGAAACAAAGAAATAACTCCATAGATACAGACGGCATATTAATAGTTGACAGTGGTGGGGAATGGATGTTGGACAAAATAGGTGAAGGGGGGTCAAAAGATACAAAGGTGGGGTGCCAGGGTAGCTCAGTTGGCTAAGCGTCTGACTTCGGCTCAGGTCATGATCTCGCAGTCTGTGAGTTCGAGCCCCACATCGGGCTCTGTGCTGACAGCTCAGAGCCTGCAGCCTGATTCAGATTCTGTGTCTCCTTCTCTCTCTACCCCTCCCTCTCCCTCTCTGTCTCTAATAGAGATAAACATTAAAAAAAAAAAGATATAAAGGTATTTCCAGTTACAAAATAAGTTATGAGGATGCATGTGTAGCATGTGGCTATAGTTATTAATACTATATGCATATTTGAAAATTGCTAAGAGAATAAATCTTAGAAGTTTCACCATAAGAAAAATAATTGTGTAGCTGTATGGCTACAGATGTTAATTGAACTTATTATGGTGATCACTTCATAATACAAGTATTGAATCATTAGGCTGTACACCTGAAATTGATGTTATATGTCAATTATACCTCAATAAAAGAAAACATAAAAATACTTATTTTTAAAAGTACATAAATATATAAAAGTATATCTATATTCACATGTGCTGATTTATTAGTATTTTTAGTAAGTTAATAAACACTTTTAAAATGTCTCAGTTTTACTTTCTAACACAGTAAATACAGATAAATATAACTTACATAAGCAAAGCTCTTTAGGCATCTTCATAATGAAGAGAGTAAAGAGGGTCCCAAGACCAGACTATGTGAGAACCAATGAGTTAGAATATAACGAATAACAGTGAGGAAGGTATAGCCATGGACTATATATAGGTATGGACTCTCTAGTAGCCTACAAGATCATTCCTTCTGAAACGACCTTTGACCATTGGGAATGATTATTAAACCTGTTATTAAATTCACATACACTGTCTAGTCTATATTTTTATATTTTATCCATGGGATAATAGGAAATTTGTCAAATCTTTTGGTATAGCATTGCACTGGTTCAGGGATTAGAATATTGTATTCTGTAAAGGGCAAAATAATAAACATTTGAGGCTTTTTAAGGCAGAGGTCTCTGTTGCAACTACTCAGTTCTGCTGTCACAGTTCAAAAGCAGTCATAGGCAGTAATAAATGGTCATGTGTTCCAATGAAATATATTTTATAGACAGGCTGAGAACTACATTTGACTGACAGGCTATGGTTTGGTGACCTCTGCACCAGCCTACCAGAAATCTAGAAACACCACCGAAAATAAAAAAAAGACTTCATCTTGACATATACATTTACTGACTCTGTGACTATTCATGATCATTGTTTTGTGAATAATAAGAAACATCCTTTAAGTAAACTATTCCACTAAAAATGGTCCATAACGATTTAATGAAAGAAAAAAATTTAACACGATCATTACATTACAAACAATCGCAATGTTACACTATAGAGGAAAGGAAAGTTACCTCTGTATCAACTTTTCGGGCTATTTCTGGAATCTGCCACTGATTTGAAGATACAGTAGGATTCTGGTTTATAGATTCTGACTTTCTCTTAGACTGCCATTGTTTCTGGTTACTCTCTGGAACCTTTGGTTCTTGATGTTCCTTAATTTCTGAAATTGCATTTGTTGTTGTTATCAATAAAAGGAAAGAATATTTGATAATAAAATTAAATCTGAAATACGACACCTGTTACAAACTGCATTAGTACTTTGCTCTTAAAAACAAAGAGAGAAACTAAAAACATTAAGCCAGCTGCTGACAACTAAGTTTTAGTTAAGTCATTTTACTAAGGTATAACACAACCCTGTTTCTAAGTTACTACCTAGAACTTTATTCCAGACCATCTGAATTTAAATACTTCTGGTCTTCACCAGAAAACACCAAATAAATAAATAAAAATTTCAAAAACACATACATATCATAAGGTCTTACTAACAAAGAAAAGCTAATTCACTTTTCATAGACCTCTAGTATTTAAAAACATTTTTTTAATGTTTATTCATTTTTGAGAGAGAACAAAGAGCGTGAGCCGGGGAGGGGCAGAGAGAGAGGGAGACAAGAATCTGAAGCAGGTTCCAGGCTCTGAGCTGTCAGCACAGAGTCCAAAGTGGGGCTTGAACTCACGGACTGCGAGATCATGACCTGAGCTGAAGTTAGATGCTTAACCAACTGAGCCACCCAGGCACCCCCTAGACCTTTAGTTTTTTAACAAAAATTTTACCTTAAACTAGCCTGTAACTTATGTTCTTAATGGTCTCCCAACAAAAAAGCCTCAACACTGTATTTACTCTTCTATAAATATCAATATTCATTATCACCATGATAATAAATGCAAAAATCCTAAAACAAATATTTGCAACTGATAAAAGGGATAATGAATTATGACAAAATTATGCTTATTCTTAAATGTGAAGTTTGCTAAACATGTGAAAACCAATTAATTTACCATAATAAGAGAACTGAGAAGAAAAATACATGATCAACTCAATAAACACAGAAAAAGCAGTTGACAAAATTCAATATTCCCAAAAAAAATCTAATGGCAATCTAGGTATAAAGCAAAATTCACTGTTTTGATATTAGATATTTACTGTTTTGATATTAGATATTGATATTAGATAAAAAATCTATAGCAATTATCCATACAAGGGTAAAATATGGAAAGCTTCCCTCTAAAATAAGTAATGAGATAAGATTGCTCACCTATCATCCCTTCTATTCATGACTATGGTGTTACATGCAATACAACAAAGAAAAAAATGAAGGTTAAAAGGAATAGTAGGAAAAACGTGTTATATTATTTTCAAACAACATGAAAGAATTCATAGAAAAATATTAGAATTATTCCATGAATTTGATAACTCACTGTATCTAAGATCAATAGCTAAAACCAGTTGTATTTTTATATACCAGCAACAATGAGGTAGATTAAAAAATGTCTTAAAAATATTCCATTCATCATCACAGTACCAAATGTTAGATATCTAGCAATAACTCTAGCAAAAGAGAAGAAAAATCTCTAACACAAAATAGTTCTCAATAACATCTTAAATACTACTTAAATGAATGAAGGGATAAGTCAAGTTAGTGGATTAGAAAACCTATCTGCTGAGATGTCAACCTGTTCCATTAAGATCTCAGTAAAAAAAATCCCATTAAAACAAAGAATCTGGTAGATTCTAATATTTATATGGAAACCCAAAAGGCCCAAATAGCTGACACAGCCTTGAAGATGAATGAAGTTGGAAGATTTTATAACTGATATACTTATTGCAGTAAATAAAATAGTATTGGCACAAAGAACTATGGAACAGAGAAGAATCCAAAGGCAGATATCACACACAGGATCATCTAATCTATAATTCACTAAGGGAAGGGTGCCTGGGTGGCTCAGTCAGGTGAGCATCAGACTCTTGGTTTTGGCTCAGGTCATGATCTCATGGTTCATCAGTTTGAGCCCTACATCAGGCTCTGTGCTGACAGTTTGGAGCCTGTTCAGGATTCTGTTTTCCTCTCTCTCTGCCCCTCCCCTGCTCACTCTGTCTCTCTCTCAAAAATAAACAAATAAACATTATAATCCAGTGAGGGAAAAGAGGGTCTTTTCAATAAAGGATGCTGAACCAACTGGATATCCACGTGGGGGAAAAAAACAACAGACTCTTGATACTTCATATTACATATATACAAATATTAAATTCAGTTAGAAAATAAGTCCAAATGTGAAGGGCAAACTGGTAAATCATCTAAAATATATGGAAATATCATTACAATCTTGGAGTAGGCATAGATTTGTTAAAAGACACAGGAAATACCACAAAGGAAAAGACTGATAAGTTAAAACACATGATAATAAGCATTTCTTTTCCTAAAAAGTCTTTACTACATTATGGGAGAAATTACTTTTAACACACATATCCAACAAAGGATACATATCTAGATGACATAAATATGTCCTAGAAATTAATGAGAATAAGAAAACCCAGTAGAAAAATTGGCAAGAGTTTCAAACAAGTACTTCATAAGAGGATATCCAAATGGCCAATAAACATAGAAAAAGATGTTCAACATCATAAGCCATCAGAGAAGCGCAAATTAAAACCATAGTGAGATAACACTTAGCAGCATCCAAATGTCTAAAATTAAAAACCAACAATAAAACAATTGGGACTAATATGGAGCAAGCAATTCCTGCTGGTCAAAGGGACAATCATTCTAGAAAACTGGCACTATCTGCCAAAGTTGAACATATGCACATACTGTGACCCTACAACCCATTCTTTGGATACCCTCAAAAGAAATGTGTATGAATAGAATGATATTTCAATAGACTGTACTCTCACAATTTGCATGATTTTGTAATTGGAAGTTTTACTATACAATAAAGTATTATTGGCACTATGAAGGTAAGTATTTACTGAAAAACATTAGGTATATGATTAGTAATTGGTAAAGATGATTTTTCAATAATACCAATTTATACTAGATACCATGAAAATATCCTTCAAATACTAGAGATAGGAATCGATTCTGAGTCAAAATAATGGCAAATAGACCATTGTAGGGTGAATAACAGTCCCAGTTTACTGGAAAGTGCGGGCCACCATGCTATATAGAACTTTCAGGGCTAACACCAGGGAAGTTCCACTTTGGAAACCAAAGGGTCTCTCAGCAAGCCTAGTATGTCCCAGTTTTCCTCCTCAGTCCAATTAAAGGAAAAATTTAGTCAATCTGGTAACCTTTGTTTGGACAAGGATCATACAATTCATGATCTTGTTCAAAAATCTTTAATGGTACTCTGATATCTACAAAAAAAAAAAATGTAAGCGTGGAGTTCACTTTATCTCATATTATCTTCTACTTCTATATGACCTGTTATAGTTTTCTGCATAGACTGTCTCTTGTTCCTAAAATGTTTTATTCTTTTGCTTTAATTATTTCCTCCATCTGAAATACTCTATCACTGCCATTTCTTCCTATTTAAAAGCAAATAGTTCTTCACCTCTTTTCTCCTCCATGAAACATTTTCTTATTTACCCTAAACCAAATAGTCAATGTTTCTCCATCCTCTGAATTCTCATAGCATTTTACATTCTTCTCATGATACCCTCTAAAATTCTACACAGCATTATATTTGTCAGTCTGTCTCCCATACTAGATGGCAATCTTCTTGGGACCCTGTTTCATTCATTTACATACCCTTAGAACATTTATCATAGTACTCCTATAGTAGAACACCAAATGTCAGATAAAAGAGAAAAGAGAAATGTCGTATAGATACAGCTTGTGTTTTTTTCCAGAAAAGTATTTGTCAAGCCAACTGAGAAACCTAACTCAGCCCCAATGTACTTTCCCTCCACTCTTCCTTTTACACAGCTTTTAGTCATATAAACTTCTGTTGCTACAGAATTCAATACTTTTCATACACCCTATATTATTCAATTAGCATACAAGATAAAGGGACATATAGTCTTATATTGCAATTTTTAGATGGCTGGTCAACTTTCACAAGCACCAGAGTGCTATTCTTAATTAATAAAAGCCTATTTTGTCTCCATTACCTTCTAATTTTGTTAGAAGACTTGATTCAGTTTTATTCTTCAGGGTTACTGAATCTGTAATAAGCTCAGAACTCTTCTCATCCGACAACAGAGGTTCCTTGGAATAGATATTTTGAATAGACTACATGAAAAGAATAAGATGCAAAAAATAAAGTCTCATAAACAATAATAGTACTAATTTGTCTTAGTGTTCAATATACTAAAGTCTCATCTATGTGAAAAGATTGTTAAGAAAATTATCTACTATAATAAAACTCTGAGGAAAGATTAACTTCTTAAATTATTGACTAGAGCAGTGGAATTGGCCATAACCATAAATCTGGCCAGTGTGCTTTCAATGGACATAATCAACTACTAAAATACATTCACTTAAAAAGAGAGGCTGAAAATTTGAATCTAACATAAGACATACCTCATTATTTTGTTACTATGATTGTATTTTATCCCCAAAATAACTTTAGTGAAAATTCAGATTTGTATAAATCTAAACCAATAGTTATTTTAAAATCCAAAAAGTAAACTTTTGAAACAACTATGCACTATTCTCTAAGGGAGCTGTGATTAGTTCAAATATTAAGCATAGACCATGAAAGAGATGAATTACAAAAAATATAAAATTGAAAAGACCCACATTGTGAGGCCATGGGTTGAACTCAAGTATAATAACAGTATGAGACTTAAACTGTGTCCCGTCTTTGCATTTACGAAGACACATCACAATCTACTCTCATTGCTGTATAAGATGCCCTGTCAGATCATATGATTAAGCACAACAACCAAGAAACAAAAGTTGGGGGGAATGGCTCCCACAGCTATTTCCAAACCCAGGCCAACTAAGCTGCTTAAACATAAGCATCATAATTATTGTGTCATAGTTATCCCCGGAGATCACTGATCATCTCTCTACCACCTCAACTTTGGAGGAAGAGTTTAGGACTTCTGGACCCCTCCCACTAGTGGTCCTATATCTCTTGGGGCTTCAGAAACACTGTTGGACCCCTTCCCCAGGGAAAACTCCATGGATCCTAGATCAGGAAACCTCCCTCCACAGAAAGATTTAAAAATTAAAATACCTTTAAATTTCTCAACTCACTGGAATCATTTCCACTTGATTTAGATCCAGGTACAATCATATATCCGTGTTCTGATCCAGAGGTCTGTCTATTACCCACAAACCAAAATAGTTTTAAAGCTTAATTTGAAACTTATTTTTTCAATGTGTGATTTTTTCCATTTTAAAGTTGACTTTTTAACAATATGTACACTATTTAATTGTAAAGATTTCTTGAAAAAATTCTTTTTAAAAATAACATGATTATAGTACAAATATAATGAAGTAGGTGCTGGACAATGATGAAAGAGGTAAGTGGTAGGTGACTGTAGTAAGTAACAGTTGGGGCTAAGTGTGAATGTGGTAAAGAAGGGGACAGCAGAACGTAGGTGAAACTACACTTCAGATTGCAACTAGCCTAAGAGTATAAACCTTTCCATGGGCCTCCACAGTGCCTAGCATACAGTGTATCATGGCAAGCACCAAGAAAATGGCTGGATTTGTTTTATTTTTATTTTTTTACAATGGGAAAGTCTCCTTTTATTATTCAGATAGGTATCTAAAATGGAGACAAGATTAAAGTCATCTCATAAGATACTGGACAACCCAAATGTTCTCTTAGCATGTATCTTTAGTCAAGTGTTAAGTTTTAACAGGATTTTATTTATTTATTTTTTTAATGTTTTATTTATTTCTAGGAGAGAGAGAGACAGCGTGAGCAGGGGAGGGTCAGAGAGAGAGGGAGTCACAGACTCTGAAACAGGCTCCAGGCTCTGAGCTGGCAGTCAGCACAGAGCCCGATGCGGGGCTCGAGCCCACGAACCGCGAGATCGTGACCTAAACAAAAGTCGGACGCTTAACCGACTAAGCCACCCAGACGCCCAAAGTGTAACAGGATTTTAATTAAAGATGCCAACTAAAAACAACCAGGAGCGCCTGGGTGGCTTAGTCAGTTAAGCATCCAGTGACTCTTGATTTTGGCTCAGGTGATGATCTCACAGTTTGTGGGTTCAAGCTCTGTATTAAGCTCTGTGCTGACAAGTGTGAGCCAGCTTGGGATTCTCTGTCTCCCTCTCTCTTTGCCCCTCACCCTTCCCTGCTTGTGCTTATGTGTGTGCTCTCTTTCTCAAAAATAAATAAACATTTTAAAAATAAATAATAAAAAACAACCCGTTGTATTTCTGAAGTTTATTTGCAAAACGATTCTCTGGAATCCAAGGAGCCTTTTCTAATAGAAATAAGGTTATCAAGAATGGTTAGAGTTAAGAACAGGTCAGAATAATTCCCTTAGCTAAGCTAGAATACTAGATTCCCACTTCTTTTAAGGGGATAAATACTCAGCTTGAAGGAAGGAGAACACACTGGATGTGATGAACAATATTTCATCTCTACCTGCTCTGCCCCACCTCTTGATGCCCTGGGCTCTGAAGCGAATGAGTGAATTAATCTTCTTTCGCACTGATAGCTGCTCCTTTCCTTAAACTCACTAGCAAATAAATTGTTCCTAGACCTCCTTCCACCCCTGCTATGAAGATTTTCACACACATGAGAAACAGATTCTTACCAGAGAAGCTACCCATAAGCAAAAAATGTACACAAAGACATCTGCATATATCTTTGAAGCTTAATGTTGATTTAATATTCTTTCCTCCATGTTCCCGAATTTGTTAATCATTCCTTTCTTTTTTTAAGATTTTTACTTTTAAGTAATCTCTACACCTCACATGCGGCTCAAACTCATAACCCCTAGATCAAGAGTCACATGTTCCACCACCTGAGCCAGCCAGATGCTCCCATTTCTTTAATTTTTAATGAGTGAAAAGCAAAATAAAGTCTTATTTCCCACCCATTCCTTTGTCCCTAACTTTTAATACTAAGTAAAAATATTTAATCATAATTACTATTATACAATAAAAGACTTTGTGACCATTCTATCATCAATATTTAATCAAAACAAATTAAAAAATTAAAATTCAAACATACCTTTTTGTAAAACTTGGTACAGCTGAATCATCGGTCTTCCCATAATCCGGGCTACTTAGAAGGTTAACTGGGACTCTTCCAAACGGACATGACTAGAAGTGTTTTGAAAGATTAAGTAACCAACTAGGAAAGAAGCATAGACCTCACCGCTATTACTTTAATCAAGGTAGATTAAAAATAACTTACCCGTTTAGCTTTATTTGTTTGTTTCAAGGGATTTTGATGACCTATTTCCGCATCTTGAGGGGGCATGTTTTCTCTATACAGGAAGAAAATACACCCAATTTTTAAAGAATAATACTAACATAGGAATTGCTATTAACTGCTAATGTTATACTCTAACACTAAAATATAGATGTAGATGTATAAATAATGTAAATGTATGATGAACATTTAAAAATCAGATTCAGATTCCTTACCCATACAAAAACCTGGCTTTCGTAGTCTGTCCTCTGGAATTGCAACTGATGTTCCTATTCTGTAAATGTCCAAGTGAACTGGGGAATGATTCTTGAGCAGTTAATACTGTAGATGCTGTAAAAATATTTAAATTGTAATTAAGTTTATAAAGACATAAAAATACACAAAAAAGTAATCTCACAAACATGAATACTTAAAAAGATAATTCAGGGGCACCTCGGTGGCTCAGTTGGTTAAGAGTCTGACTTCAGCTCAGGTCAAGATCTTGTGGTTCATGAGTTCGACCCCCACATCAGGATGTGTTGACAGCTCAGAACCTGGAACCTGCTTCGGATTCTGTGTCTCCCTCTCTCTGCCCCTCCCCCATTTGTGCTCACTCACTCTCTTTCTCTCTCTCAAAACGAAAGGTAATTCATAGTAAACATTTGTCCCCAAATAAGATATGCAGACATGAAGCGGTGCCTGGGTGGCTCAGTCAAGCACGTCGGGCTTTGTGTTAACAGCTCGGAGCCTGGAGTCTACTTCAGATTCTGTGTCTCTCTCTCTCTTTGTTCTTCCCATGCTCACACTCTCTCTCAAAAATAAGTAAAAATTAAAAAAAGAAGTATATGCAGACATGAAGATGTTGTGAACATAATTATCTAACTATACTTGTAATGATTTCAAAATTACATAATTGTTCTCCAGAATAAAGGTACATTCTTATTTTCTAAAATGTCATTCTCTTGCTTAGAATGAGATTGAATTTTTTAATGTGTTACTAACTAGTTTGATAAGAAAAAAGAAAATTCCAACAAGGTTAATAAAGATTTTGGTACTTCTAAAAGCGCTATACCCCCTTTACATCTGAAATTTAATCTTAGATTTTGAACATTCTACAAAGATGGTACTTTTCTTTAAAATGTTATCATGAACTCTTTTTTGCAGGACAACCTACCACAGAAAAGTAGTAGCACATATTAATACACTTACCTGATAAACTCTTCTTTTCCTCCTCTGATAGCAGCTGCTTTTTTTGAAGGTTTAAATTCCGAATGGCAATTTCCAGCATTTCCAGTGGTACTGCACCGCATTCTACAGCTTTATGAAGAAGTTGTTTACTTTTTTTGAAATTACCTAACAAAGTAAAAAAAAATTGTCATTTAAATGCAGCAATCTTCATTCCCCAGATACTTATTCATCAGGATCAAGAGAAAAAATTTAAAAGTAGGTTAAAAATATTTATTCCAAGATTCACGTACTTTATTTCATAAGCAAATAAAAGCAATTTCTCTCTTCTGGTAATACCTCTTGTCAAATAGTTTACTTATGTAATAAGTAGTTAACATAATCATGCATTCATTTTAGCATATTGTCCATTTTCACAAGTTAAAGAAACGTAACAAAGGAGTATAAAGTGGGGGGCAGCAAAAAACAAATAAAACAGAAACTCAGGGAAGGCAGTAAAAGGGAAAACTAAGCCCTAGATGTTACTATAGTCCCAAGAACATCAATCTGTTATAATCCAGTACAATAATTATCACCCATAACAACATTTAGTTATTAAGGTTGACATCTTTTGCTAAAGGGCATTCTCCATCCAAAGATTCATATTTTAATAAATAATAATAAAGACTAGTCTTTAGCTACCAGATTTAGCTATTCCCCCAAAAATAACTGAAACCACCATAATTATCTGACTACAGGTAAACCACCAAATTTTCTTTCAACTGCAAACCTACTCAATATCTTTTGTCTAGAATTTGATTTAAAAATATCAAATGTGTACATCATGTATCATATGTAATGTGTTATCAGCATTTCTGGGAGCAACTCAGCTATGCTACACACTTGGCACTTAGGAGTTAAAAATGATTAAGAAATAGTTTCTATCTTCTGACAGTTTATAAATTTTAAGAATTTAAATGTATATGACTGATAGTGGCTAAGTATACATTTATTCAGAGTAGTGGTATTTCACAATTTAAGCATTTTAGGGCAGCAAAAGAAGATAGGCTAGATAAGAGCAAGTAACTAGAGGGATTAAATAAAGTAACAGACCCCTTTGAGAGTCTGACAGAAACTGGATTGTCCTCCAACCATACACACCAAACTGCACATAGAATTTCAGAGGTGTGCATACTTCCTGAAAACTCATTCATAACCTTGTTCAAAATAATAATTTTGACCTTGAAGCTACTCCATATTGCAGTGGTAAAATGTATTTCTCTTTTACAGATAACAAAATTTGAGATTTTCAATATTTGTGTGTTCTAAAGATACAAAATTTGTAGTTGCTGTTGATAGGCCATAAAATTTCAACAAATGTTTTAAGTAGAATGAAGAGAGAGGGTATTAAAGGTTTTGCCAAACTTACTTGAACTAGCAAGGAGGAATCAATGTTCCTAGGCAGAAAAGGAATGGTTTTTTAAAAAGGAATGGTTTTATAAAAGTCACCGGACAGAGCACAGGATAGATTAGAGATGTTTCAGATAACTAGGACTCAGAAATCATGTAAACAAGTAAAAGTTCAGGGTTCTCAAACCATTTCCTGAGCTATTACAGTGCTCTTCTATAATCTCAATCCCAGGAAATAAATACATGCCAGTGACTGAGCCCTGCTTTGGCCACCATGATGGGGATTCTGGCTGAACCAAACCAATTGTGATGATGTGTGCATCACAGGTAATAAGTGGGATTAGAGTTGGAGCAGAAACAAGACAGAGGGAAACAGGAACATGTGGCCAGAGGACAGACTGAACATGGAACCAAAAGCCCCAGAAAATGAGAAAAAGAAAGGACTAAGGAATGGGTAGGCTAAAAATGTGGAAGAGATTGCCATGGTTCTATCCAAAAACTCCAGACTACGAAGAATCAAATGAACAAGAAATAAAAGCTTCTACAGCAGTTTGCTTTTTTCTGTTTTAAATTATAAAGAACTATCAATTAATACTACAATTTTATTTTGGTATATATTTTAGTACTATGAAAACATAGTATAAGGAAAGCTTATCTAAGCACTAACTTAACTACCTTATATGCTTCTCTTGAACAAATACTCAATGAAAAAGCCACTTTCCTTTAAACACTTCCTGAATCTAAGTAATAACACAAATACAATGTTCACACTTATATCTCTGGATTCTCTATTACAAGTAGAAAAGCTAGTATGTACAACAAATATTCTCTTCACTTACACTTAAGTGGCATTCTTCCTTCATACTGTCACTGATCAACTTTTATACCTTTAGCCTCAAATTTCTACTTCATATGTATGATTTAATGTGAGAATGTGAGTTACAACACAAAGTTAACTATTTTTCAAATTTGGACTTGACATTTTCAAATTACCTTGTGATAATTCAAATTGTGCAAAAGATATATGAACAAAAGCAAATTTCTTGCAGTTTGCTCTGGCCATTTGAAAGTAGTCCCGCGCATCATCTGGCTCTTGAATACTGTAATAAAGATTTCAGAGTAAAATTCTAGGAAAAAGGACACACAGCTACCTAAGTTTGATAACTCCTTATTCACTTTTCTAAAGGACAAGGGATTCTGGTTTTTTCTGTGTAAAACTAAATAGTAAGTTAATTTTTAACACATTTTTAGGCAGAGTCCAGAATACGTAACTTTTGTGGAAACAGAGTTTACAATATTCACTTATTAATTATAAACAAAAGGATTTGGTTAAAAAATATTAACTTTCTTACAATTAATCCTAATAACATGTCTTTTATAATGTAGTTATGTGCTATGTAATGTACTTAGTTAAATGTAGTTCAAAAGTGAATACTTACGCTTTTAATTCAGCAAATCTCACTTGAATTTGAGCAAAACTCTCATTTTGGCCATATTTATCAGGAGGAAGTGCTTCAATTGCTTGACTGTAACGACCAATCAATTTATTTAAAAGAGCATCATTCAGAGGGACACTGTTTTTCTCTAGTTTGAGCAACAAATTCAACCAGTCCTCCGGGTTGTTTGCCATCATAATTTGGTTGACAGTTCCCGAGTTATCTGAATAAGAAGAACAAAAGATGCCACAACAAAGGCCAAATTGCACTTTTTCTTCAAATTACAGTTAGTAATTTATATCCTTAGTATAAATATACATAAACCCCTTAAAATACTTTTTTAAAACTTTAACAATTCATATAAATGTAAGCAACTTATTTACTGCATATATGTCTTCATTAAGAGTTTATTTTACTCCAAAAGTTACATATTCTGAAGGAAAGGAAAATTTTGGAAATAAGTTTTTTTTATAAGTAGCTTTAAAAAATCCATTATGTAAGCACTGTCAACAATAGCCAAAACATGGAAAGAACCTAAGTGTCCATCAACTGACAAAGGGATCAAGAAGATGTGGTTCATCTATACAATGGAATACTACATGGCAATGAGAAAGAATGAAATCTGCCCATGTGTAGCAATGTGGATGGAACTTGAGGGTGTTATGCTGAGCAAAATAAGTCAGGCAGAGAAGGACAGATACCATATGTTTGCACATATAGGAGGATTAAGAGAAACTTATCGGAGGACCATGGGGGAGAAGGAGAAAAAATAGCTGGGGAGAGGGAGGAAGGCAAAGCATTGAGAGATTCTTGAATGCTGGGAACTGAGGGCTGATGGGGGTGGGAAGGAGAGGAAGGGGGGTGATGGGCATGGAGGGCACTTGTGGGAATGAGCACTGGGTGTCATATGGAAACCAACTTGACAATAAACTATTAAAAAAAAAAATCCATATGTAAGGACGTCTGGGTGGCTCAGTCAGTTAAGCATCTGACTGTTGATTTTGGCTCAGGTCATGATCTCAAAGATTCATGAGACAGAGCCCTCCTCATAGGGCAGAGCATGCTTGGGATGGAATTCTCTCCCTCTCTCTACCTCTCCCGAATTCACGAGTGTGTTCTCTAAATAAATTAAAAATTAAGAAAAAAAAAACCTATATAGTCTAAAAAATTTTATGCTGTAGCAGCATAATTCTATTTCAGCACCCTAATATCCAAAGAAAACCTATACCTCCCCCACTACCACCTATAACAACTTTGTTAGAAAATTCTTCATCAATGACTTATTCGTTAAAAATTTTTAAACTTATTGCCCTATTCCTAACATAATCTTCTTTACAACTTCATCCATCCAACATTATCTTCACAGACTTCAAACATACCTTTAATCCAATTAAGCAAAATCAATTTATAAAAGATAAGTAACTGATATGGTTATTTTCTTCTCCCTCCAAGTTACCCATATTTCTCCATAGAGATTGTAATTTATTTTTTTACTTTCTTTACTGTCAATTGTTTTAAAAAGAGAAATCAAATTAATGTCAGTCTCCTGTTCAAGATATTTTAGTCAGTACTAAACATTATTAAATTCAGATTTCCCAGAGAAACTATCATTCCTTCTATCAGTTTCAGTTACCTTCAATAAGAGCTAAATCTATGCTTTTACAAACAAAATTACCGTTTCTACTTTTTTACTAAAACATAACCTAACTCTGCTTTTCTATTTTAAAATTATTCTAGACTGGGGCACCTGGGTGGCTTAGCTGGTTAAGCGTCCAACTTCAGCTCACGTCATGATCTCACAGTTTGTGAATTCAAGCCTCACATCAGGCTCTGTGCTGACAGCTCAGAGCCTGTAGCCTGCTTCAGATTCTGTGTCTCCCTCTCTCTGCCCCTGCCTGCATGTTCTCTCTCTCTCAAAAATAAAAATTTAAAAAATTTTTCTTTAACTTACTCTGGACTGATACTAATTTCACTTTCCATTTTTTTACCTCCCTTCCATTGCTTTCTTAACAAATCAGTCTACAAGATGTCTAAAAACCACTATGTTTGTAAAGGTATTCCCCATGTCTCTCAGTACTCCGTTCTCCTTCTATTTAGAACTTAAATTGTGGGGCGCCTGGGTGGCTTAGTCAGTTAAGGGTCCGACTTTCGCTTAGGTCATGATCTCGCGGTTCGTGGGTTCGAGCCCCGAGTCAGGCTCTGTGCTGACAGCCAGCTCAGAGCCTGGAGCCTATTTCAGAGTCTGTGTATCCCTCTCTCTGACACTCCCCTGCTCACGCTGTCTCTCTCTCCCTCTCTCTCCTAGAAATAAATAAAAATATTAAAAAAAAAAAGAACTTAAATTGTATCTTTATATTGCTAGTGTTCATTTGATGCCAAACATATTTTACAATTCAATGTAGTGGATAAACTCTCCCTATCTATAAATTATAGTTCTAAGCATCTTTGGGTTTCTCTCAATATTTAGGATACTGTCTTATGTCCCAGTTATCAATATATACTAAGTATTTACCTGTTTGGGGACACCAGAGTGGCTCAGTCCATTGAGCAGCCAACTCTTGACCTCAGCTCACGATCTCAGTTTGTGGGATGTAGTCCTGAGTTGGGCTCTGTGCTGACAGCATGGAGCCTGCTTGGGATTCTAACTCTCCCTCTCTCCTTGCTCCTTCCTAGCTCACAAGCACACATTCTCTCTTTCTCAAAAAAAATAAACTTAAAAAAAAAAGTATTGGGGGGCCTGGGTGATTCAGTTGGTTAAGTGGCCAACTCTTGATTTCGGCTCAGGTCATGCACGATCTCACAGTTCATGACATAGAGCCCCATGTCGGGTTCTGTGCTAACAGTGAGGAGTCTGCTTGGGATTCTCTCTCTCCCTCTCTCTCTGACCCTTCCTGACTTTCTCTCTCAAAATAAATAAACTTAAAAAAAAAAGGTTTAAGTAAGCTAAGGATATTTTTTAAAAAATTTTTAATGTTAATTTATTTTTGAAAGAGAGACAGAGCAATAAGCCAAGGATGGGCAGAAAGAGGGAGACACAGAATCCAAAGCAGGCTCCAGGCTCTGAGCTGTCAGCACAGAGCCCGACACAGGGCTCAAACTCACAAACCTCGAGATCGTGACCTGAGCTGAAGTCTGACGCTTAATGTCAGTTAAGCCACCCAGGTGCCCCAAGTGACCTAAGGATTTTTTTTTAACGTTTATTTATTTTTGATAATAAATAAACATCTCTCAGGGGCAGAGAGAGAGGGAGACAGAATCTGAAGCAGGCTCCAGGCTCTGAGCTAGCTGTCAGCACAGAGCCTGACAAGGTACTCAAACTCATGAGCCATGAAATCATGACCTGAACCAAAGTCAGATGCTTAACTGACTGAGCATCCCAGGGACCATGTGACCTAAGGATTTTCAATACGCATCTTGGTGTTCAGACTCTGTTAACATTATTCAAATAGATATAATAATGTATGGTGATACTAAGATTTTGTTTTAACACCAAAATGATTGGTTTCTAGGTTGTTTCAAGTGAATATTATCTGTCATCTTGACTAGACTTCAGGTTCTTCCATTTATTTTCAATCCTTCACCCATTTAATGGTCAGTATAGATATAACAAACTTATTCAAAGGTCACTTTTCAAACAACCTCAACAGTGTGAAATATAGAAAGAATTAGGCTGCTAAGCTAACTTTTCATAAAGCTAGGGTATTAAACTTTGGGCACTTTTTACTCATTAATTATCCAATAAATATTTAAGTACCTATTGCATGTCAGGCACCATTCCAAGCTCTGTAGATATAACAAAACAGATAAAAATCATGCCATCATGGAGCTTACATTCTAGTGGAGGAGACAGACAATAAACAAATTCATGAGTAAATTAGATATAAGACGATTAGTACTATGGAGAAAAATAATACAGAGAAGGAAGGGAGGAGACACATGCCCACACCAGCAGGTTGCTATTTTAAACAGGTGGGTGAAGAAAGGTGTCACTGAGAGGACCTTTGAAAAGACCTGGAAAAGGGGGGCGCCTGGGTGGCTTAGTCGGTTAAGCGTCCGACTTTCGCTTGGGTCATGATCTCGCAGTTCGTGGGTTCAAGCCCTGCGTCGGGCTCTGTGCTGACTGCCAGCTCAGAGCCTGGAGCCTGTTTCAGAGTCTGTGTCTCCCTCTCTCTCTGACCCTCCCCTGCTCACGCTGTCTCTCTCTCTCTCCTAGAAATAAATAAAAATATTAAAAAAAAAAAAAAAAGAAAAAAGAAAAGAAAAGACCTGGAAAAGGAAAGGGTAGACAGTTATCTGGGGAGTGGTGTTTAAGGCAGAGAGCAAGAACAAAGGCATTGGGGTAGGAGCTGGTCTAGCATATAGGAGAGACAGGAGGGAAGCAGGCTAGAACAAAGTAAGCAAGGAAGAACAAGAGAAAGGCGTAGTAATAGGAAGATTCTCCCCTATCAAAAATTGAGTGTTTGACTTGAGTGTTTGACTTTAAGTTTATACATAATTTCATGGAGATTGGTGAGGTCTTCTCAGTTTACAGAAAAAAATGGGGGGAAAATGGCATATCTACTGCTGGCAGGTGTATCAGCAGAAATAACAGCTGACAATAATGGAAGAGTTAAGAGAACACTGTAATAAATTATATTAAGTTTCCATTTTTAAGAAAGCAGAAAATTGTGGGAATATTGCCACACAGAAAGGTTAAACTATGGGGGCACCTGGGTGGCTCAGTTGGTTAAGTGTCCAACTTTGGCTCAGGTCATGATCTCGAGGTTTGTGAGTTTGAGTCCTGTGTCAGGCTCTGTGCTGACAGCTCGGAGCCTGGAGCCTACTTCAGATTCTGTGTCTCTTTCTCTCTGCCCCTCTCCTGCTCACGCTCTGTCTCTCTCTCTCTCTCTCTCTCAAAAATGAATAAACGTTAAAAAAAAAAAAAAGGAGGGGGAGGTTAAATTATAAAGTGTCTATAGTCTAATTAGTAAAGAACAATTACTGAGGAAATTCCAATTGTGAATACACAAGGTTAACACTTCATTCCTTTACATTAGAGGGCACTCAAAGAAAAGGAACCCACCTGTAGTATCAGCAGAGACTTTATTCAAGCTTAGCTCATCAGTAAGGTCTTCATTTTTAAATTTATTTTTAATATCTCTCACTTTGTTCATTATAGAATCAATTGTCAATTCTCTGCCACTTAAGTCCTCAGCCTCCATTTCTAAGGCAAAAAAGTGAACTGGTCATATCGTTCTTTTTTTTACTATCATTAAAGAAAAAAAAATGTTTCAACTAGATTTTTTTAAACCCAGAAGTCTATAGCATTAGTTATATGAACACATCTAAACTCAGGTATTAGAGTGGTATTTGTGAAGCTATGTGTATAAAAACAGCACATCCTTGCAGTCTGTCCAGCAAGGTTTCCAACAGGCCACGTACACCTTTTCTTCCCAAAAGAACTTCAACGAAGTCATTGCACAACACAGATATTGCTACCCCTCCTTACTTTCAGACTTTCCATTTTTCTTCCACACTTTTCCTTTCACTTTATCCAGAATTATTTTCTCTGGCCCATCTGCATATTCACTTATTATTATTTTTTTAATGTGAGGGAATGTTTGCTTGGATTCTGGTAATAACATATAGACATAAAGAATATTTTTGGTAACGAAAATAACCATTCTTTTATTCACCTGCTGTATGCCAGTAAACCTGCACACTACAAGTGCTTCCAAAGCAGAATATGTACAACATCATAACCCTTTATTGATAAATGGGATATCAGCAGACTTGTTCTATTGCATGTCTGGCATAATTATGATTTCTATCTCAATCATTCTAAAACCAAGAATCTACTGTATTCTTACACTACTGCACACTTGCTCATGTGCACGGTGGTGATGTTGCAAAGTGTCTCCAGCCGTTCTTCCTATCAATCTCGGGTTTGTGATTCTCAAACATTAACCTAGTAACCCAGGGTAACTGACATCAATGCCGCCCCGACCTCGAGTTTGACAATGAAAATGGGTGAGAGAGTAGGCAGCTAGATACCACTATTTTAAGTCAGGTTCGAAAGGTAACTGTCAGAACGGGGCCGCCATCTCCTCACACTGTTCTAAAATACCAGACGAGAGGGCGTGTCTTTTGGGAGAGGATTTCCTGTCCCCCAAACTCTCCGCAGGTGCCACACCCGAGGTACACACCCACCTCCTGCTCCAGGGTCTACAGAATCTCCCTCATCACCCGCCGGACGGGCGGAAGCAGCAAGACTTCCCCTCCCCCTCCAGTTCGTTTAGCCGCGCCCCACATCTCCTACCAGGCTCTGAGCCCTCCTTGCCTCGCCCTCACCACTCACCGACCCTCACGGCTAAACAACCTACACACGGGCCGCCGCGGTTCCTCGGTGTGCCCGCAAGGGAGAACTCACCGCCTGAAAGCGCAGATGGGAAGAAAAGATGGAATCCAAATCCCTCTCCGTAAACACGTTTGAATTTCCCCGCCGCTATCTCCGTGTCTGCTCATTGCTCAGTTCTAGTCACGTGAGAACGTCTGCTGTGATTGGCTCGAGTGCGTAGGGCCTGCCCCGCCCCGAGTGACCCGCACTTGCGCGTTGGGAGTGTCT
This sequence comes from Crocuta crocuta, assembly GCF_008692635.1. Classification (NCBI taxonomy): domain Eukaryota; kingdom Metazoa; phylum Chordata; class Mammalia; order Carnivora; family Hyaenidae; genus Crocuta; species Crocuta crocuta. Next base: position 9,650,756 of record NW_027551567.1, read on the forward strand.
CGCGCTCCCAACGCCGGCGGGGCGCCTGCGGTAGGAAGGTGCTCGAATTCCGTGGGCGGTCTGGACGTGTCTTTGAGCAGGCTTTCCTGCACTTCCCCGTTTAACCAGGCCAAATTTTTGCCTGGGAGGGAACCGCCCCTGGGCGGGGCTACCTGGGTGAGAGGAAAATAGTGATAGGGTCGTTGCTCGGGATGTAAAAGGTGCCCTGTGAGTCGGCCCTTTCCGCCCCACTGCCTCCCGATTCTGTCCTTCATGCTCCCCACTGACCGGTTTAGGGAGGAGATGGCATGAACGGATCGATCTCAGCTACTTTCAACCCTGTGGCCGGCTCGAAAATCTCAGTGCTTATTGTCCTTGAGCTTTAACTTAACGCTTTCCCACCAACCTAAATTTAGTAACTCCGCCCTTCCTCTTTAATCCAAGGCCTTCCCCTTTGTCAGGATTCTGCACACAATTACGAGCTGTCGGATTGCTGCGCCTGAACTTGCCGGATCAGCCCCCTCCCTCCGAGTTTGTCCCATTTAAGAGCTCAGGTGCCCTCAGGGAAAGGGCACCTCGCTAGTAATCTACCCAAGCGAGGCTTCTGCTGCTGAAGTGGCTTTGTGATCCAAGGCAACACTTTTCTCTGCCAGTGGGAGAGCTGTCTTTGTTGTACCAGCATTAGGACAAATGCGGTATGGTGGAGCAGGCTGGTTGATTTTGTGTGTGTGTAGAAACTAACTACAGCTGTCACGTAACTCCAGGCTGTCCTTAGAACCCTCACATTCGCAGCTCTGCTAGCCACTTAGCCAGCAAGAAAGCCTTTCCTCATTTAATGCATGTTTCCATATCTACTTGGTATGTGATTTTACTTCAGCAGAGCAAAATCATCTGTTGTAGCATGGTTGGCTAACCCGTACCTTTGCATCATTGCAAGGAATTTTTTAACTGCAAGGAATTGATTATTCCACCAATTCTTGTTGATTTCTTGGGGCCTGATTTCAAAACTTGCATTTTCCTAAAAATACAGCTGCTGAATAACCTCAGCCTGATACTTCTTTCTGTACACTTATTCCCTTGGTGGTCTCTAGTCTTAATTTTTAAATATCAGCTATATACTAAATGTATCTGTCCAGCTGAACTCTCTTCCCTCAACTCCAGACTCATATTCACTGACTACTGAACATCTCCACTTAAATGTCTCGCAGGCACCTAAAACTCAAAATGTGCAAAACTGAGCCCCCCGTCTTCTTTACTCCCCAAACCTGCTTCTTACAAAATCTCTGTAAAAGATAATTTCATTGTTCTCATTTTTAGGCCAAAATCATTGGTGTCAACCATGACCCAATCTAAGAGCATAGTGTGTTAGGTCCAACAAGATACTCCTGGAATCCTACCACCTCTCTCCACCTTCACTGCTACCACTCTAGTCCATCACTCACCTGGATTTGTGCAATAGCCTCCTGGCTTGTCTCCTTGCTTCTGCCTTTGCCTCACTTCAATTTATTTAACACAGCAGAATATTCTTAAATTACCTCATGTCACTTGTTTGCTCAAAACCCTTCAGAGCTCCCTGTCTCACTCAGAATAAAAGCCAAAGGTCCTTACAGTGGTCTAGAGCTTCACTGTTCAATATGGTAGCTACTAGCTACATATATATATATGGCTATTGAGTACTTGAAATGTGGCTAGTGCAACTGAGGAACTAAATTTTTAAATAATGAACCTAATTAATTTAAATTTAAAAACTGATACTTAGTGCAATTATTGGAAGATTTTTAAGTATGTTTAGAACCTGAGTATGTGAATCTACTTGTTCACTTGTAAATCTTGTGAGATCTAAATGCAGATTAAGTACTTTCAATGAAAGTGCTTATAAGTGTAAATACACACTGGATTCTGAATATTTAGTATGAAAAAATAATGTAAAACATATTATGGATAATGTAAAAATTATTGATCACTGTTTTAAATTATATTTTTTATATTCTGTAGTAAATAAAATATATTATGATAATTGGTATCCCTTGTAACAGACCAGGAGAGATTGACATGACAACTAAGTGCAATATGGTATCATGGATTGCATCCTGGAAGAGAAAGTGGACATTAATGGAAAAACTGATGAAATCCAAATAATAAATACCTGTGGTTTAGTTAATAGTAACATACCAGTGTTGGTGTCTTAATTTCAACAAATATACCATGTTAATATAAGATCTTAGCAATAGGGAAATTGAGTGGAGCCTATACACCAACTCTCTGTATTACACTCACAACCTTTGTACACTAATTTTTTTCCAAAATAAACTTATTGAAATTTAATTTCACCTGTTTCTTCTTACTTTTTAAATATGACTAATGGAAGATTGACAATTACATATGTGGTTTGCATTGTATTTCTAGCAGTGGTCTATAAAATCCTATAGTTTTACTTATCTCACCTACTTATTTAGACTATTTATTTTCAGACTCTCTACCTCCTACCCCACTAGAATGTAAATTCCGTAGGTGCACGAATTTTTGTGTACTTTGTTCATGACAGTATCCTTGGTGCTTAGAATGGTATCTGGTACGTTGTAGACACTCAATAAATGTTAGCTAAATACTAACATTTACAACCATTAGAGTATTTCAGAATCCTATTTCTCCTACTATACTTATAGACTTCTTGGAGACAGGAAAGTAACTATGTAAACTTCCTAAAAGTGCTCAAAGAATCTTTGTACGCTGTCCTACAATTCTTAGCAACTATTTATTGTTAGATTATCATCAGAAGGTATTCAGAAACAAAAGTAGGTAACATTCTTGGCTAAATGTTTTACTAATTATTTTCATGGGAGGCATGTAACAATGTACCATTTGGGGATGAGTAAATAATTCCACTGCAGTATTTAGACACCTATATAAGAGGGTGTCTGTAGCTCTCCTACCTTACCCAGATTCAGTGTTTCTGACTCACCTACCAAATTTCGATCCTTAACTGTTTGTTGTTCATCCACTGGAATCACAGACCAATGGAGAGCTACCTCCAAAGATGAGTAGAGAAATGAAGTTGTTCTAGTCAAGATAATATACCACAATCACTAGTTTGTCTGAAAACCAACTTCATCTGACAGTGAGTAAACTTGTTTATTTTCAGAGTCAAGCCTTCCACAAAACAATACAATTCACCAAGAGGCTATGACTTTAAGATGGAAAACTTCACTTTTTTTTTAACACAAAAATTTAGACCATGTAACTTTGCCATTATCATCATGTCACTTTTCTCCTAATCTGATGATTTTCTGTTAACACAGTTCCTTTATTTTTTTAAATGTTTATTATATTTACATCAGAGAGAGACAGAGCATGAGTAGGGGAGGGGTGGAGAGAGAGGGAGACACAGAATCTGAAGCAGGCTCCAGGCCCCAGGCTGTTAGCGCAGAGCCTGACGACTTTTTCCCCCCAGTTATTGAAGTCATTGTTATATGAGTTCACTAAGCCCCAAACTTTGGTTCCCGAAACCATTCCCCATACTTGGATTTACTTTGTGAATGTGCAGAAGCTAAATTTCTAATCAACTGTAAGTTTTCACAGAATGTAGTCAGTTATGCACTGCTTTACAGTGATTTATTCTGGGATAAAAACATATTAGTATACCTGATTTGGGTGCATATAGGAATAGCATGAAGCTATAAAAATTGTGAGAACCTGTACAAATAATAGCAGGAAAGCTACATATCACAGAATGAACTAATCTTTTTCCAAAAGCAAAAAAAAGGGGGGCAGGCAACAAGTGCATTTTGATTAGGAAGAAAAATGGCAATGACCATTTGGATTATGTTCTGACCAAGGAAAACAGCAGTGACAATTTAGGACCACTACTTGAATATTGTATGTTATTTAGTTATTCAGGCAATAGGTCATGTTAACAAATCACAGAAGGAAAATAAGATTCCTATTTTTCTTTTTTCTCCATCATGGATAATAGTATTCAAACTGACAACCTTAAAAACAAATATGGTTGGTTGGACCTCTTATCAGGTTAAGCTACATAACAAAGGCATTTAAATTTCATTAAACTTTTCTGACAATGATGTTTTAAAATTTTTAGCCATGCTAAATTTAAATCTCTGCTATATAGAAGGAACTTCACATAGCTGAGTAATATACTGGAGATAATAAGCAGAATATTGAAAAAATTTGCATTATAGCCCCCAAAATATAGTTGGCAGTTTCTGAAAAGTCATGATAAACAAGACCAATGATAGAAAATAAGAAATGGACAAATGGCTCTTTTTAGAAAAGGTAAAAATTGGAAGCTATAGATCTACTTAATCTTGATGTGGATTTTTAGCTCAATTCTGGAACAGATTATGCAATTGTTTGGAAGCAGACATCTATCTACAGATACCAACATGAATTCATTAAGAAAAAGCCATAGAGAATAAGCTAAACTCCTTTTGTGGCAGTTTCTAAATTTAGGGAAAGCAATAAACATAGAATACCTTAATTTTTGCAAAGAAAGTGATAAAGACTCATTGTTTTTATGGACAGGAGATGGGTATGTAAGCTCCGTGCTTACATATATGAGATGATTCTGCATCTCTAGGGACCATTATTGTCAAAGAATACTGCCTAATGGTTTGAGGAGAACTTCAGGTTGATCCCTAGTGGAAGGCCTCAGAAATCTACCCTGGTCTTATTCTAAACTACATATTTTATCTGTGTGACAAGCACATAGAAATAATGCTTATTAATTTTTCACATACTAACTAAAAAACCACAAAATATTAGAAGAGAATTAAAAAGGACAAAATTAACAATATGAAATTTATAGGGATAAATGTAAAACCACACATTTAGGTTTATAAAAGTAAAATTCTGAAATACAAAGTTAGAGTCCAGTCAAGATGGAGAAACACAGTCCAGATTTATTCTCTGGAACAACAAAAACTGCATAAAGTAAATGAAATATGCATTTTCAAGCATTAGACACCAGACAGCACCAGACAATGATCCATAAGGGCAAGGAAACAAACAAATGAGTCCTGACATTGTCTGTACATTAGTGTCTGGAGACTGTTTCCAAGATGCAATATAAGAAGGGGAAAGCCAGGCATTCCCTGGCATTCACCGTAAGTTAAACAGATAGAATTTGGGGNCATGGTTTGTGGGTTTGAGCCCCACGTCAGGATTTGTCCTGACAGCTCAGAACCTGGAGCCTGCTTTAGATTCTGTGTCTCCCTCTCTCTCTGCCCCTCCCCCACTCATGCTCTATGTCTCTCTCAAAAATAAATAAACATTAAAAAAAAATTTTTAAGGGGTGCCTGGGTGGCTCAATCAGTTGAGCATCCAACTTCAGCTCAGGTCATTATCTCCCAGTTCGTGGGTTTGAACCCCGCATTGGGCTCTGTGCTGACATCTCAGAGCATGGAACCTGCTTAGGATTCTGGGTCTCCCTCTCTCTCTGCCCTTCCCCAGCTTGCACTCTGTCTCTCTGTCTCACTCTCAAAAATAAAATAAAAACTTTTTTTTTAATTAAAAAGAGGTAGAGTTTGGAATGGCCAAGGCAGCTAATGTTCACAGGGCAGAGGAGAACAGGACAGAGAGAGAATTCTGGAAATCTAGAGAGAAGCCTCTTGAGGCACCAGCTGAGTACCATTGAGTGCATGTGTCTTATTTTCCCCCAAGACCAATGGGAAATAATAGCTGAAAAGATCAGAGAGAATAATCTCTAGAACCTATAAAAAGAAAGGGATAGTTCATGCTCACAGAGCATCAGGCAAAGGACTTATATATTGCCTCAGTTTTGGAACAAAATTAGCCCTAGACTAAATAAAGACTGCACTGCTCCAGCCTAATGAAGTCTTGTTCTTACGCCTTAAAAGGATCAGATTGTTTCCACATGATTTCACTGCATCCCCAAAACAGTGCACGAGGATATGTATAGAAATACAAGAAAATTCAACCAGATCCAATTCACAATGTCTAGCATCTAATTGAAAACATTACCAGTTATTCAAAGAAGCAGAAATGAGTGGATTAAACAACAAAAATGTGTTTCCCCACAGTTCTGGAGGCTGGAAGTCCAAGATCAAGGCTCAAACATTGTTGGTTTCCAAGGAGGCCTCATTTCTCAGCTTGCAAATGGCCACCTTCTCAGTATGTCCTCAAATGGTCTTCCTCGGGGTACAGATTGAAAAGAGAGAGAGAGAGAGGAAAGGTCTTTTCTTATAGGAACATATCACATTGGGGGTGTCCTAATGTGATGACCATATACATTTTTCACTTTAACTTATGAATTTTAGGGGGAGACAAACTTTCAGTCCATGTGTAATATATATACATCAGCATATATAGTGACTAACTACTTTCAACTATATACAAAACTATATATATGATTATGCAATCATCTATTTATATATATGTAAATCACACATACACACAGATTTCTTTAATGGTAGGTGAATGGATGAAAGCAAAATAAACATAAATGAGTAATTCTATCAGGAAGCCCCAAATATTTTGAAAATGTTTAGAAGGTATTTTGAAAATGGAGTGGTATTTTATATTTTAGCCTATTGGTGACTCACTCTTTCCTACCAGCTAATTCAGCCTTCTGTTTCTTTGAAAAATCCATCTTCCTCCACTATTTCTGACAGTCCCTTGGGTCTTGCACATGTGTTCATATATAAGAACAGGCAGCCACTACATAGTATTTGAATTCTCTTCCTTTGGCTGCTTCAATGACTCTTCCCAGGGTCCTATCAGGTCTGCAGGATATCTCTGCCATTACTATTATTAAGACTATTAAATCTCAAGTTTTATGTGTATGTTGCCAAATTCCTCAACATGGCTGGTTCTAATGTGAAAGGTAGGCTGTAAAAGTTTGACCTCCATGAACTTCCTGGAAGAGCCAGCTGCTGGATAGTTAGTCTTGGTATAGAAATCCTCCAGTGGGGAGGAAGAAACCAAAGTCACTCCGGGGTCTCAGGGAGTGTCCCATCTTACGTCCCATAGAGTAATAAGCAGGAATTCAGATATTTGAGTCAGTGCAGAAACAGCATACATTAGTGTGAAGAGTGAACTTGGTGGCAAGTCACTGAACAGTGCCAGCTTACATTTTCTCAAGACTAGCTCTTAAGAATTTAAGTTTCTTGAGAATTGAGGGAGAATACTATGAGGAAATGTAAATGAAAAATCTCAGCACCTGTTACTATAATTGCTAAGATCATGATTGTCCCCTGCTTATAACCTTAATAGCCTTCCTAGTAACTGAAGCAAAGAGCAGTGCTCCTGAGCAAAGTCAAACACCATTATTTGGCCTTTCCTAATTCTCCAAAATCATCTCATCATAATTCCTCCTGTCACTAAGCTCCAGCTCACTGGCCTCCCCTTAGTTCCTTGGACACACAGAATTTCTTCTCGCCCCAGGGCCCTGCCTTTTATTATTGATTTTGCCTGGAACACTCATCTTCCAAATGTCAGTGGTGAACTCTTTTCCATCTTTTAGGTCCCTGTTCAAATATTGCTTCTTCAGTGAAGCCTTTCAGCTTTTTGTCATCATATCACTATGCTTACTCCCTTCCCTGTACTTCACCCTATCTGCCCTTACTTATCTTTTATTCATCTTCGTGTTTATAATTTATTACTCTCGTGTTTATTATCTTCTCCTACCAAGTAAGCATTTTGAAATGAAAATCATTCCTTGATTACTTGTTCATTATTATGTCAAAAACATTGAATAGTATCTGGCATATTGTAGGTAGTTCAAAAAAAATTGTTGAATCAATGAATATATGAATCTGTGTTGCTCACTAGGCTACAAGGTCTGTAAGGGCTGGATTAAAACATGTTTTACACACTGTGTATAATACCCCCCTGCACAAAGGATATACTTAATAAATATGTGCTGAATAAAAATGAAAGAAAAATAATAAGTCAAGAGGAACCCTTAAAAACCTAAGAGCCTGCTAGAGGAGGGGGCAAGATGGCAGAGAAGTAAGGAGCTCCGTACTTGCACTNCCTCAGAGCCTAAGCCATTTTGACAAGATCGTAGTTAAACATAGCAGCATCTTTCATCTGTGATTATCGTGAGCCTCCATCTAGCTCTGAATAGACCACGCCAGCCGATGGCTGCATACAGTGTCACTTGAAGACTACTCAGGTTTCAGATCTGATTACCCCTAGCTGCATAATGCTGGTTCTCAACCCCTAAGATGCTCCCTTTAGCATGTCTCAGAGTCATAGATGATGTCTTACTTGTAATCAGAAACAAATCTAGCCTTACTGGATACCACGTCTCCTCTGATGGCCACCACTTCTTTCTCAGATCCTGTTCCCGCAAGCATCTCCTTCTTCAGCAAACCTTGTTGCTACTCCACTGAGAACAAAGGATGTTACAACATGCTGTAGTTCCTAAAAGTTCACAGAACTAAAACTTGGTGACCTGTGGCAAATTGGGGTTATCTGTCTCCAGCTTGTAATAGGCAACCTGAGGGGTCAAAAACAATGCAGTATATGTGTGTGTACACCTTCATGGTTTATGAAGGGTTCAGTAAATGTTCTTTCAGTTTTTACTTACAGTCCTCATTTGGCCTAGGACCCAGACATGAAGGTACGGGATAGGGCTGAGAACAGATGTGACATTCACAAAGGTATAATCAAAATCTCTTTTTCCTCTTTTGACTAAGGGTTTGATACTGGGGAGTTCATTAGGCCTTCCTCCTTCTGCCCTTAGGATGAATTCTTTTCTAGGAAACTCTCTATAGCCCCCTTTCAATTTGACTTCTGTCAGAAGATCTCACAATTTACCCCAAATGCCAACTAGCCCAAGTAGGAGACAAAACTCAAGCTTTTTCCATAGGCCTTTAAGGCCCTGGGAAAGCAGGCTGCTCACAAATTTCCCAGACACGCTCAAACAGGTATGAGCCTATGGAGCTGCACCCCAGATTTACAATCCTGATGCACAAGAAAATCTTTAAATCGACTCAGCAGTGACAAGTTTTCTTATCACATAAAGCCACCCCACACCCTTGGTAAGAAAGCAGCCAGAGCAATTTAAAGGCCACTGAAGGGAACACAAAGGCCAATCACACCAAAGGATATTCTATCAAGGGCAGGAAGGAATTTGGGCTTTCAACAATTTTGCTGAAATTCTTCCATGATACTCCTCAAATTGGAAACAAAGGATACTTGTTACTCTATAAGTATATTCACTGGAGGATATACACAGCATTAAAATAGTTCCTTTATTTGCATGATGGAACTTTGGTGCTTTTTCAAAGTAAAGTTTGGTTTTTATATTTTGTTACTCTGTTTTCACAATGAAAGGGCCAAGGAATAATGAAGATTACTGTTATATATCTGCAAGCCTAGTTATTCTAAGATCATCAGTGCAACAATAACTTCTTGCTTAAACCAAGAATTAGCAATAAATTCTCTCTAATCCCTTGTTCAGTTTGTGAATGTGTATGCCAAAATCCATAACATAGGAATTGCAGAATCTCAGTTCACAAATTCAAAAGTGTAAGAACTATCATATTTGTTTATAATCTATAAGTCACTTGAAATACAACTCCATGCCCTATTCTTACAGGCTGGTGGGAAATTCAGCAATAATTGGGCTTGTACCTGTGTCTCATGTATGACCAAAATTCTAGGAGCCTCCAGTCATCAATCATTTGCTCACAGTCATTACTGGAGGTGCTGGGACATTTTCAGGGGATCTGCCGCTTTGGTCCACCTTCAGGGCCCTTGCATCATTAGCAAGGCTTAAAGTATCTGTTCTGAAGGTACAGCATTCTGTGTCCCTCCAGAAGAGGCCAACTCCTCCAGGCATCTTGCTACCTCTTGCCTCTGAGGCAAGGAAATACTAAGGGACTGGTCACCTATTTGGAATAAATAATTCCAAAAAAGCCATCAACGTGAATTCTGAGAGATATTTATAACAACTGAAACACATATAGTTTATATAACACAGAACTGTGATGATCAACATATTAAACAGTATTCTGAAATTATAAAATAATTTATGCAGATTAAATATCAGGCACAGAGTGGTTAAAGTATTTTTCTATCTGTCTATCTATCTATCTATCTATCTATCTATCTATCTATCTATCTATCTATCTATGTAATCTATCTTTCCTATTTACAATTATCTTCTAATTGTGTTGCCTGGGAGGAGCCTGGGTTAACTTATTATCTGAATACATAAAGTGATTCAAGACCTCTCCTCATTTAATAAAAGAATTTAATACATTATTTTATTCTAAAGTTTTTTTTTATATTTTTATTTATTTCTAGGAGAGAGAGAGAGACAGTGTGAGCAGGGGAGGGTCAGAGAGAGAGGGAGTCACAGACACTGAAACAGGCTCCAGGCTCTGAGCTGGCAGTCAGCACAGAGCCCGACGCGGGGCTCGAACCCACGAACCGCAAGGTCATGACCCAAGCGAAAGCNCAGTCAGCACAGAGCCCGACGCGGGGCTCGAACCCACGAACCGCAAGATCATGACCCAAGCGAAAGCCGGACGCTTAACCGACTAAACCACCCAGGCGCCCCTACATTATTTTATTCTAATATTTGGGTCCCTGAAGTCTTCTTCTCTCATAATTAAATGTGCGTCTTTTATTGATAGGAGCGATGTCTTAATATTTTCATATCATTCTCTTTTATTTCAAATACTAAGAAAGGATTTCATGGACTCTGAGCACACAGAAGTGGTGAGGCGTTTATCTGGGGCGAGGAAAAAGTCACCCAACCCATAGCCTCTTGCACAACCATGTGTACACATGGTCTGATTAGAATGCTACTTGCGCCACAGACATCTAGGATAATGACAGCAGTATCTGTCAGAGGCTCACTCCCTGATTTACCTGATAGGACAAGGTGGCACAGGGAGTGTCCAACAGCCCAACTAGTCGTGTCAGAGTGGAGCCCACAGATGGCTCATGGGTGAAGAAGAGAGCCACAGAGTCCCTTTCTATAAAAACACTCAATAGAAAATTAAGAGACACCTTCCCCATTAACTGTAGATGAGTGCAGGAAGGAGAGACAGAAGAAAAGCAGACATTGGCAAATGGTAATGTTTTGTTTTGTTTTGTTTTGTTTTGTTTACAACGTAAGTTGTAAAAAAGTTGTATTTTCTTATAGGAAAAAGTCATCTGATTTTTTTAAATGAAAGAAGAGGGAAAGAAATAGGAATTCAAGGGGGAAAATATAGCACTCCTAGTAAGTGAAATTGATGAGGTTTAAAAAAAGTTAAGTTTCTTTGGAATACTTTAATAAAGTTTGGATATTTAATAATTGGTGATTTAGGAGCACCTGGGTGGCTCAGTTGGTTACGTGCTCGACTTTGGGTCAGGTCATGATCTCATGGTTTGTGGGTTTGAGCCCTGCATCAGGCTGTGTGTGTGTCGACAGCTCAGAGCCTGGAGCCTGTTTTGGATTCTGTCCCTCCCCCTCTCATGCTCTGTCTCCCTCTGTCTCTTAAATATGAATAAATATTTTAAAAAATTGGTGATTTAGAGTTCTGAATTGTAGTCATTTGGGAAAAATATATTTTATAATATAATCACATCAAATAAACTCATATCAATATGTAATGATAATAGCTACTATAGAAATCAGTCCCAATTCCTGAAGGAACTATCAAGAGTGAAAAAAATGGTAATGTTTTATATTTGTAAATAACTTTACAGTTTTCAAAGTGCTTCATTTTGATCCTCATATCAGCTCATGAAAAAGGCATAACATTTTTTTTCATCATTTTGCAGGTAGGAGATTGAAGATTAGATCAGTTCAGTGACTTGGCCTGGGTTAAATGACTGAAAACAGCAAAACTAGGGCTACGACTCTGGACCTTTGCTTTCAAGTCCATTTTTACTTCTGCCATAATGACCACTCATAATTCTACAGTTTTTCCCAATGGAAATAGTTATTAATTTTCAACACTGAGTAAAGCTTGTTCAGGGGTAGGTATAATTCCAGTACTATTCATAATGGATTGATGCATTTCGTGGTTGTTCCTTCTCATGTATTGTTAAAATAATATGTAAATCAACTTAATAAACAACACCACTCGAACTTTCCTTGGGTTCTCCAAGAGCCTTACTCTTCAATCATAGCTTAATTGGCAGATGGCTGAGTGTTCCCTTTCAAGAGCATCCCTTACTCCTACTCCACCCCTTGACCCAGTTTCTACCAAAGTTGGCACTACGGCCATGATATTGCATATATTTCAGAAATTTTGAATTGGCTTTAAACCTGTCTCAGCAATTGCCATCCAGAGTATTTAACTTCATCTGGAAAAGGCAAAACTAAGAAGACATATATGCAAAGGCACTGTTAGGTTTATTCTCTTCCCCACCATTTTTTGAGATTCACCCTTTTCCATCTAGGCCCAGGTATAAATGCGAAGATGAGTTAGGCTGGACACCCTCTTTGGGTCATAAAGACCTTGAGAGGGTCATACAAATGTTGTCAGCTCTAAACTTCCCCAGAAACCACAGAAGCTCCACATGATGTGGTTCCATGGAAAATACTGTTTACTTAGAAACTCTAAGTTACCCTGGATCTCCTTTATGATCAGAAAAGGTCCACCCCTAATGTTTATGAGCTCCATGGCCAGAGTACAAATAGAGGTCCACATGACCATATATGGAAATATTTAAATGTTTTAAGTCAGGCTAAAAAGCTGTAAGATGAAATATGTTCTCTCCTCCTACTGAAACAATACACTCATAATAACAAAAATAGAATACATGTTTAAAGCTATGGCTGGCTGGCTGTTATTGACAGTTGGCAAAACATAAAAGACATTTGAATTTAATTACTATATTACATTTTAGGGACTTTTTTGTTGATGGGCCATAGATGTTTTTAGTAATAAAAATATAAAACTATATAATTTATAAGTTATTTACAAGTTGACTCATTCCACAAATTTATTTTTCTTTCATTAGAAAAAGGTCACCACTATATTACTCTAATTAAGATTTTTACATTATTAAGATTTTTACATTATTTCTATTAACAATAAAGACCTAAAAGATTAAAAATTAGTTGTAACTATGTTGAGTACAAAATTTGAATATATTTTCAGCATAATTAAAATAAATACAAAAATTAAGATTATGTTACATAGATTTTTCTAAAAAGTCATTTTTTCTAAAATATTTATGTTCTATCTGTATTCAAATTAAGTCAAAATACAAATTCTAATAAATGATTATGAAAAAATTTCATCAAAGTTATTAAATGAACTTGATTTTTCAAATCATCTTTAAACATTAATTAAATATTAAACATTTTTATGAAAATAAGACTATCCATTCATGGACCTTGAGGGCATTATGCTAAGTGAAATAGGTCAGAGAGAGAAAAACAAATACTGTATGATCTCACTTATATGTCAAATGTTAAAATAAAACATTACTCATAGATACAAAACTCATAGATACAGAGAACAGACTGGTGGTTGCAGGAGGTGGGGGGAAAAGGGTGGACAAAATAGGTAAATGTGGTCAAAAGGTATAAACTTCCAGTTTAAAAATAAACAGGTCCTGGGGATGCAATGTACAATATAGTGACTACAGTTAATAACACTATATTGTATATTTAAAAGTTACTAAGAGTGTAGATCTTGAAAGCTCTCCTCACAAGAAAAATGATATGTGAAAGTAGTATATCAGTTATATCTCAATTAAAACAAAAACACAGCTATTCACAATACTAGTATTGTATGTCCATTTAATTGTTAATAAAGAATCAGTATCCCATTTTATAGATATTATGTCTAGATTAGCACCATCCAATAGAAATATAGTGCAAGGCATAGCTTCTACTTTACTACATTAAAAGTTTTTCTACACTAGAATTAAAAAGTAAATATTTAAAATAATTGAAACTAATTCTAATAATATATTTTATTTAATTGAACATATTAAAATATTCTAACATGTAATTAATATAATAATAATTAATGAGGTCCTTTATATTCTTTTTCTCACACTGAGTGTTCAAAATTCAATGTCTATGTTACACTTATAGCACTTCTCCATTGGACTAGCTACATTTCAGGTGCCCCAACAAACACATGTGGTTAAGGCTACCATATTGGACAGCCAAGTGTACTGTTACAAATACCACATTAATTGATGAGGGCCTTCTGACCCATACATTGAAACCCAAAGAGAAGCAAGCAGATGGATGTTCCATACTACTGGGAATGATGTTAAGAGGAAGAACTTGACTGGTTAATTAGTCTTTATCTAATCTAAGCACCTCTACCACTAACAGTTCTCTGAAGTATTGTCCATCTCCGATGTTGGCCGTGGTACAACCCATGAACTCTCATGGGTGCAGGTGCCTTTTGTGTCAAAGGTCCTAGAATAAGACGTTTGGAAAAGCATTTCCTTGGGGCTTGAATGGGGTTAGGAACCAGAGTGGATGTTTAGGGTTACAAATCACACTATGCAAAGCCAAGTACCTGATGAGTAACAGAGATAGAATGTTTTGTTAATAACTATATTTCTTGGTGTGTTTTGTAAAAATTGGGGCTCAGGAGAGGTGGTGTTCTTGCTCTGGTATGAGGAAGGTACAGGATCAGGGCAGCCCTAGCGGTAGCTGGGTTTCCTGGGGGTACAGTAGAATAGGAAGGGACAGAGACAGGCCAGGCCTCACAGGACTATGCTAGACAGGGACTGTGAATTCAGGATCACACAAGTTTCTCAGCATTGAGTTATTGAAGTCTTCAGCATAAAGATGTTCACTGGTATATATTTTCCCCTAGGCTGTGCTTTTTGAAGCATTGGTTCCAATATCAAGGTTAAATTTGAAGAAAAAAAAAAAGCAAGGAATGGAAGAGAGGGAGATACTATTTGACAGATACATACATAACAAATAATGACTGATCCAACCTCCCATCTCTCAGACACATAGATATATCCCTTATCATATAACACAAACATGTGCAACTCCAAGGAGAGAAGTATTGTATTGCATTGTTTTTATGCCCTTATTTTAAAAAATATATATATGATAAAATATATGAGAGGACCCAGACTCTACCAGAAATACTTGCTGCCAATATATTTTGCTAAACTTGACTCCCAAGGGTTTCATCTGCATTTAATATTATAGCTGACACTGACAGTTTCCCTGAAAGCCCTGTGAAGAGGGGCTACATAGGAACCTTCTGCTTGCCCTTTTAGACAGGGTACCACGTAGTGTTGCATACATGGTAGCCTTTGCAGTGCGTCACCTCAGAAGACACAGGGCATCACTTTGTCCCTTATTGGTCATATAAACTTGATTATTTCATTAAGATACCATCTGTCAATTATCCATTGTAAAACCTTCTTATCCTTTTTGTAATTAATGTGATCTGTGTGAAGTGATGTTTCAGCTTATGTGACTATCCTGCATCTATTGATAGCTCGAGCCAGAATAGGCTATTACTACAGCTGCTGAAAAATCATGACTTTTCTACTCTTATTATTCCTTCTGTATTTACTCGTGAGCATTTGTGTCAAAAGATACAAAGACGTCCCTCATTTATGTTCATTTTATGGAAGTTGTAGGAATTTTACTGTGCTACCTCTGATGTAAGCTCCTTCCACTCATGTCTTATCATTATTATAATTTAATTAAAAGCCCATGGACTAGGAAGTGGTATGGTGGGAATACCCAAATGGTAAGTATGGTGGCATAGCCTCTTCTTTTCTTATGACTCACCAGCAGTGTTTCAGGATACACGCCATTCTTGTTGCATGATATCAAAGGGAACAGATGTTGTAAATTCATATTCAGGCAGGGCATAGAAAGGATCATTCAGAAAATGTACATAACAAGAAATCATCGCTTGCTTCTAGTTTTTCCGCTGTCACAATGTTTTGGTTTTTTACCTTCCTCCTCTTTTTGACTTTGCTTATATTCAACTTTACTCTTTTACCCCACATTCCTACTCAGAAGAAATATCTGCTCATTTACATTCGTAATGATACAAAATTTTGAATAAAAGGCTTAAGTATCAATTATAGTGAATAGAAATTTTTATAAATATTCATCACACACTATAATCTATCTACTATTTCCTAGTAAGCAAATTAGTAAAGCTCAGTGCATAATAAATAACAATCTTTATGGTACTTTGGTCTTATTTATTTTTGCCAAATGATTATTAGGAGAGTGGGGTCTGGTACTGGTGATTAGAGAAAGACATAGCATGCCTGGAGTGTGCACGTATAGGTGCCTGGCTGTTATTCCCACCCCTGTCTTCAATCCTGCCAAGTTAACAACACTGAAAGAGATTATGATACATTGCTTTAGTCTATATTTTCTTTTCAAAAAAATGTTTACTTATTTATTTTGAGAGGGGAGGGGCAGAGAGCGAGGGAGAGAGAAAATCTGAAGCAGGTTCTATGCTGTCAGTGCAGAGCCCAGTGGGAGGTGTGGGGAGCTCAGTCTCACAAACCATGAGATCATGACCTGAGCAACAATTAAGAGTAGGATATTTAACCAACTGAGCCATCCAGCACTCCTAGCCTATATTTACTGGGTAAATCTATTGTATCTACTTGTCTATTCATGCATCCATCCATCCATCCAACATTTGCCATCTATAGTGAATATCTACTCACTGTCAGGCACTGGTTACAGCATCACATATATAGAGATGAATAGAACATAGTCTCTACTCTTAAATAACTCCTATTACTATATAGGAATCTATTTACTTCTAAGGCCTTCTTTCTTTTCTGTCCCAGTAATTTCCTCCAAAATGTGAATACCTGCTGTGTTTCTCTCCTCCATGCTGGTGCAGATCAAGGTTACTTTTGCGGACTGTTATCCACATCGGCTTCATCTAGGAAGCTAAAAATCACTGTGCAACACCTCTTGAGCCATCCTTTTAAGACCACTTGTTAGAGGAATTATATATTTCTCTCACCTCCTATGAATTACTGAAAAGAAAACATAATAGAGAAAGAAGGGACGGAAGCATTTGTCATGAGAGGACAGGCAAAAATCCTAAAGAAAACTGAAGTTCCCCTTTCTCAATATACTCCTCAATAGCTCTATGAAAGAGAAAATAATATCTAATAAAAGATTAGAGAATATAACTCATGTTATTCTTTTTAAGAACAGTAAAAATAATTAAAAATTCCAAGTTATCTAGGGGATGGGGCACCTGGGTGGCTTAGTTGGTTAAGCATCCGACTCTAGATTTCAGCTCAGGTCATGATCTCATATGGTGTATGAGATTGAGTCCCATATTGGTCTCTACACTGACAGCACAGAGCCTGCTTAGGATTCTCTCTTTCCTTCTTTTTCTGCCTCTCTATCTTTCTCTCAAAATAAATAAATAAAAATTTAAAAAATAAAGGTATTGGGGGAGGTTTTTTTCAACATGAGAAAATGTAATAGAATACCTATAGGGATATACTTTTTCCACATGGAAAGAAATATCAGTTATCAGTACTTATTTCCTTTTTGTACAAAGTAAATTTTTAGAACATTATTTATGATCTCTTAATTCAATTACTAATGAAGAGAGACATATCTTAATATCTTTTTAAAACTTTTTTCAGTTTTCCATGAAGAACTTAATTCTCTTTTAAGTACACTTATTAGTAACAATTTCAGTAGTAATAATATTATGCTTTAAATATACTTTCATATTCATTATCTCATTTGACACATACAACAATTATATGAAGTAGATAGAGAATGCATTATCTTCATTTATCAGATAAGGAGAACCATAAAGTGACTAGTGACTTGTCCATGCCCACACATCTTAAAGCCAGAGATAAAGACAGAAGTAAGCTCTCCCTGATTCCTGGTCCAGGATGCTTTCCATTATACGCTCTTAATATCTATGATCTGTTGCAGACAAAATGCCAAAGGAAAATTCTTTCAGTAAAAAAAGGAACCTACTAGTTAGGATCTAATAAGATGTGTTCAGAATGTGTGGATTTCCTTCAGTCTTATCCTTATTTACTCTAGATCAGAAATTTACCAAGAGACTAATTATTGCACAATTTTGTTAATTTTGTGGCCAACGCTAATTCATGTGTCATCCTTTACTTGGAAATCTTCTGTATCATTCTAGACCAAAATCATACTAGTAATATAAGAAATGCTGCTGAATCTAATTCATCTTTGGCAATTATAGTTTGTGAGTTTGCTGATGAGTTAAGTTAGACCACATTAATTACAGATTTGACTTAGTTTCTTGGTTTAATGATCTTCTCAGTAGAACATGAGGCATAATATTTCTTTCACTTTCCACTTTGACTTTATAAGTAGGGAGAATTTTATGATCACTAAGGTCCTATTCACATCCAAACCTCTGCAATTTAATTCTATATATGTCTGGGCCAGGAAAACACTTTCCAATTTACAGAAAAAAATTTTCTCCAAAGAATGCCCACTGGTTCCCGATATGATACTAATTTCATCTATTTTAAAGAAAAAGTACAAGTTGTAGAAGACAGCAATGTCATGGGGAAATCACTTTGATTTCTCAAAAAAAAAAAAAAGAAATGATGGAGTAGTGCTTGACCTATATAGTAGTAACTCAATGAATGTTTGTTGAATGAATACATGAATCGGTTAACATTTATGCATGACATACATCTTAGCTATTTATCTTTTCTACAGAGCCACTGGCATTCCCAGTCTAAGGATATCCTCTCATTTCCATTGCATTCCATCATACTCTGGTCTTAAATTTGTCATCAAGGCTGTTGTGGTTAATACCATTATTACTACTATATTTACTGGGTGCCAGAAGCAGAGGCAGTAGATTACTCATTTACTTATCTCTCGATACACTGTCAGTTCTTTGAGGATTGTGCTTGAGTCGGAGTCAAAACACCAGCAACCAATATTTATTGAGTTCTCATACTACTCTATATGGCTGACCTCATTTAACTTTCACAACAACCTTATGCTATATGTACTACTGAAATATCTATTTTACCATAAGATAACTCAGTAGCTATTTCTTTAAGATATATTCCTAGAACTGAAATTTCTGAAAAGGCTGTAACTATTTTTCCATGTTTTAATTATTTATTTTGAAAAATTTTGTTTAATGTGTATTTTTGAGAGAGAGAGAGAAACAGAGACAGAGCGTGAGTGGGGGAAGAGCAGAGAGAGAGGGAGACACAGAACTGAAGTAGGCTCCAGGATCTGAGTGTCAGCACAGAGCAGGTTTTGGGGGCTTGAACCCACAAACCACCAGATCATGACCTGAGCCAAATTCAGATGCTTAACTGACTGAGCCGCCCAGGTGTCCCCCATGTTATAATTACTTATAATTTTTAAAAATCTTTATTTTTTAGAACAGTTTTGATTTAAATAAAAAAAGAAAGTAGAGTCCCATTACCCTACACCCAGTTTCCCTTATTATTAACATCTTACATTAGTTTGATACCTTTGTCTCAATTATTGAACTAATGCTGAGATAGAACTTTACTCAGATTTCTTTAGTTTTTACCTAATGTTCTTTTTCTTTTCCAGGATCCCATCCAGAATAATGCATTATTTTTAGTTTTCAGGTCTCCTTAGGCTCCTCTTGACTATGATGGTTTTTCAAACTTTCTTTGCTTTTGATGACCGTGGCAGTTTTAAAGAGTTCTAGTTAGATATTTTATATAATGGCCCTCAATTGGAATTTATTTGATGTTTTCCACACGATTCTACTTGGTTATGGGTTTGGGGTAGAAAGACCATTTTCATTACATCGGGTAAAGCACCACTTTCATTACATCAGAGCAAGGTATATATTATTAATGTTTCTTATCATTGTTGATGTTGACCCTGATAACTGGGTTGAAGGAGTGTTTGTCAGATTTATCCATTGTAAAGTTACTCTTTTTTTCCCCCTTCCCATATTGTGCTCTTTGGAAATAAGTCACTATGTGTAGCCCTTACTTAAGGAATGGGGTATTCTGCTCCACTTCTTTGAAGGGTGGAGTATCTACATAATGATTTGGAATTCTTCAACAAGAGATATTTCTCTCTTCTTCCCCATTTATCCAGTCATTTGTTTATATCAGTATGTACTCATAAATATTTATTTTAAACACTACTTCATCTATTTTGTTGCTTTCAGTTTTAGTGATTATGAATAAAGCTATTATACACATCAATGTGAAACCCTTATAAGCTTTTAAAACATGTTTGTTTGTTCGTTTGTTTGTTTTGAGAGAGGTGGGGGGCGGGGACAGAAGTTCTGCACAGAGCCTGAGGAGGGGCTTAAACTCACGAACTGTGAGATCACGACCTGAGCCGAAGTCGGGCACTTAACCAACTGAGCCACCCAAGTGTCCCAAAGTGAAACTTTTTGTCGGAAATAAGTTTTCAAATTATTTGGGCAAATACTGAGGAGCACCATTTGTGGATTGTATGATAAGACTATACTTAGAAACTGTCAAACTGTCTTCCAAAATGGCTGTACCATTTTTTTTCCTCTTGCATTCATGTCAATGAATAAGAACTTCTGTTGCCCTGTAACTTTACCAGCAAATGGGTTTGTCAGGATCTTTTGGAATTTAGCCATTCTAATAGACATGTAGTATATCATTGTTTTATTTATTTTTTATTTTTCAGTGCTTATTTATTTTTGAGAGCAAGAATGCATAACAGCAGGAGAGAGAGAGACAGCAAAGAGCTTGATGTGAGGCTCCAATGAGCAAGTTGTGAAACCATGGCCTGAGCTGCAGTCGGATGCTAAACCAACTGAAACACCCAGGCACCCCCTCATTGTTGTTTTAATCTGCATTTCTCTATTGGAACTGCAGTGGAACTCTAATGGACAATGGAAAATGACATTGAGCATCTCATGTGTTTATCTGCCATCTGTATATTTTCTTTGGTGAGGTGTCCAGATCTCTTGCTCATTTTTAAATTGAGTTGTGTGTCTTATTACTGTTGAGTTTTAAGAATACTCTGTATATTTGTGTTTTTAAATGTTTATTTATTTTTGAGACAGACAGAGAGACAGAGTACAAGCGGGGGAGGAGCAGAGAAAGAGGAAGACACTGAATCTGAAGCAGGCTTCAAGCTCTGAGCTGTCAGCACAGAGCCCACACAGGGTTTGACCTCACGAACTGTGAGATCATGACCTGAGCTGAAGTAGGATACTCAACCGACTGAGCCACCCAGGTGCCCCAAGAATACTCTGTATATTTTAAATATAAAGCTTTGTCAGATAAATGTTCTGCAAATATTTTCTCCAAGTGCATGGTTTGTTTTTTCGTTCTCTAAACAGTCTTCCACATAGCAGAAGTTTTTATTTTAATGACATCAATTTTTTTCTTTTACAGATTGTGCTTTTGCGTTGCAGCTAAAAAAGTCATCACCAAAACCAAAGTCACCTAGATTTTATACTATGTTTTATCTAGAAGTTTTATTATTTTACATTTACATTTAGGCCTATGATCCTAATTTGAGTTAATTTTGATGAAAGATAGATGGTCTCTGTCTAGTTTTTTTGTTGTTGTTGTTTTCTTTTGTTTTGCATATGGATAAGGATATACCATTTTTCTAGCACCAGTTATTGAAAAAACTATTCTTTTCTCACTGAATTGGCTTTGTTCCTTTGTCAAAGATCAGTTGACTATATATGTGTGGGTCTATTTCTGGGCTTTATATTTCTTCCATTGTTATGATTCCATTCTTTCAATACCATACCATCTTGATTACTGTAGCTTGATAGGAAGTCTTGAAATCAAGCAGTGTACGTTTTCCAATTGTGTTCTCCAGTATTATGTTTACTATTCTTTTGCATTCCATAAAAACTTTATGATCAGTTTGTTAATAGTTACAAAAGTGTTTGCTGGGATTCTTTTGGTACTGCATTGAATGTCTAGATCAGTTTGGGAAGCACTGACATCTTAACAACATTTAGTCTTCCTGTCAGTGAACATGGAATATCATTTCTCTCCATTTACTTGTATATTTTCAAAATTTATTTTATTAGGGTTTTGTAGTTTCCATATACAGATCTTATATATAAATTATATACCTAAATTAGATTTATGCCTAAATATTTAATTTTCCTAGATACGATTGTAAGTGATACTATTTTTAAATTTCAAATTCCAATTGTTTTTTACTGGTAAAGCAATTGACTTTTGTATATTTTTCTTGTATCCTATGAACTTCCTCTACTCACTTAGTAGTTCCAAAAGATTTTTGTTGTGATTTATTCTTTGGGATTTCCCACATAATCAGTGTTATGTCTTGTTTTCCAATCTGTATACACTTATTTCCTTTTATATTCTTATTGCACTAGCTAGGACTTATAGTACAATATTGAATAGGAGTAGTGAGAAATGATATCCTCATCTTGTCAATTATTTTAAAAAGAAAGTGTCCAATTTCTCATTTTTTTGGCATTAATATTTTATTATTTTAATTTTTTTTGGTTTTTTTTTTTACAAATAGTTTATTGTCAAATTGGTTTCCATACCAATTTCTCATTTTTAAATGTGAAACTAAAATGTGATGTTAGCTGTAGGTTGTTTGTAAAGATTCTTTATCATGTTGGGGAAATTCCTTGTATTTCTTGTTCGGTGAGAGTTTTTAATGTGAATAGATGTTGGATTTATGTCAAATGCCTTTTAGGTATTAGGTGGTAAGACCAATAAGAACTTCCCCTTGGGGTGCCTGGGTGGCTCAGTCGGTTGAGCAGCCAACTTCAGTTCAGGTCATGATCTCACAGTTCGCGAGTTCGAGCCCCTGTCAGGCTCTGCTTTGGATTCTGTGTCTCCTTCTCTCTGCCCCTTCCCCACTTGTACTCTTTCTCTCTCTCAAAAATAAATGGATAAATATTAAAAAATAAATTTAGAAAAAATTTTAAAAAAGAATTTCTTCTTTAGTTTGTTGATATGGTGGATTACATTGATTTTTAAACATTGAACCAGCTTTGCATAGCTAAAGTCCACTTTAGAATAAGTCTAATTATTTTTGTACACTGTTGGATTTAATTCGGTAATCTTAAGAGTTTTTACATCTATGTTTATGAGAGATTTTGATCTGTAGTCTTCCTTTAACATAATATCTTGATCAGTTTTTGGTATTGGGATAATGGTGGCCTCATAGTATGAGTCAGAAAGTGTTCCCTCTGGTTCTATTTTCTGGAAGAAATTGTAAAGAATGGGTATCATTTTCTCCTTAAATGTTTTTTTAGAATTTACTAGTGAAACCATCTGGGACTGGGGTTATTAATTACATTTTAAATTACATTTTAAAAATAGATATAGTTCCATTTACATTTTCTATTTCTCCTTGTATTAATTTTGGTGGATTTTTCAATATATTTTTAATTTTTATTTTCTATTTTACAGAGATGGGGGAAGGACAGAGGGGAGAGAGAGAGAGAGAGAGAGGGGGGGGGGAGAATCTTATGCAGGGCTCAATCCTATGACCCTGCGATCATGACCTGAGCTAAAATCAAGAGTCAGATGACACCCACATGCCCCTGAATTTGGGTAGTTTGTGTCCTTCAGGAAATTGGTCTATTTCATCTAAGTTATCAAATTTGTGGACATAGATTTGTTTAGTGTCTTCATTTATTATCCTTTTAGTGTCCATGGAACCAGTAGTGATGACCACTCATTTATTTCTGTTAATTTGTGTCTTCTTTCCTTTTTTCCTTAAAGTTGGTTTGGCTAGAGGTTTATCAATTTTAGATCTTATTTGGCTTCACTAGACCTTTATCAATTATATTTTTATTTTGAAAGATTTAGCTTTTGGTTTTGTTGATTTTTTTCTCTGCTGTTTTCTTATTTTAAATTTCATTAATTTCTCCTCTAATTTTTCATTTCTTATGCTTGCTTTTTTACATTGCTCTTCTCCAGCATCCTAAATTAAAAGCTTAATGATTTTAGATTTCGTTTTCTAATACATTCATTTAATGCAATAAAAAACTCTCTAAGTACTGTTTTTGCCACATTATACAAGTTTTAATGTTACATTTTTATTTTAACTTAATTCAGAATATTTTAAAAAATTTTTTGAAACTTTTTCTTTGATCCATGTATTATTTAGAAATATGCTGTTTAATCTCCAAATATTTGAGGTTTTTCAAGTTATTTTTCTATTATTGATTTCTGGTTTGATTGTGTTATGGTCTGAGGACATTTAAAGAAAATTTTTTTATAGTTTATTTATTTTTGAGACAGAGAAAAACAAAGCATGAGTGGGGGAGGGGCAGAGAGAGAGGGAGACACAGAATCTGAAACAGGCTCCAGGCTCTTAGCTGTCTGCATAAAACCAGATGCAAGGCTCAAACCCACAAACCAGGGGATCATGACCTGAGCCAAAGTCGGGTGCTTTACCAACTGAGCCACCCAGGCGCCTCTGGTCTGAGGACATATTTTATTACTACTTCTGTTTAATTTAAGGTGTGTTTTGGGGCGCCTGGGTGGCTCAGTTGGTTAAGCGTCCGACTTCGGCTCAGGTCATGATCTCACAGTTCATGGGTTCGAGCCCCACGTCGGGCTCTGACAGCTAGCTCAGAGCCTGGAGCCTGTTTCAGATTCTGTACCTCCCTCTCTCTCTGACCCTCCCCTGCTCATGTTCTCTCTCTCTCAGAAATAAGTAAAACATTAAAAAAAATTTTTTTAATTTAAGGTGTGTTTATGGCCTAGAATATACTCTATTTTGGTGAATGTTCCATAAGGTTGAGAAGAAGACATATACTGTTGTTAGAGTATTTTAAGTCAGATCAGGTTGATTGATAGTGTTGTTTAGGCCAACTACATCCTTACTGATTTTCTGCCTGCTTCATCTATCAATTACTGAAAAGGGGTGTTGAGGTCTTCAACTATAATAATGGAGCTTTCAACTTCTCCTTGCAGTTCTATTAGTTTTTGCTTCATATATTTTGACATGCCATTATTCAGTGCATACACATTAAAGATGTTTTATCCTCTTTATATTTTGCTAAATTTGTCTCGATAAATTTTATTTTATTTTATTTTTTTAAACGTTTTATTGATTTCTGAGAGAGAGAGAGACAGCGTGAACAAGGGAGGGTCAGAGAGAGAAGGAGACACAGAATCCGAAACAGGCTCCAGGCTCCGAGCTCGCTGTCAGCACATAGTCCGACATGGGGCTTGAACCCACGAACCATGAGATCATGATCTGAGCTGAAGTCGGATGCTCAACCGACTGAGCCACCCAGGCACCCCCTGTCTCGATAAATTTTAAAAGGATTTTTATCTATGTTCTTGAGGAATGTTACACTGATGTTACGCTGTATTTTACATTTCTTGACAAGTCCTTGATAGATTTTGATATAAGAGTTACATTGACATCATAAAATAAATTGGGAAGAGTTATCTTCTTTAAATTCTAAAAAAAATGTGTATCACTGGCATTATTCCTTCCTTAAATGTTTCATAGAATTTGGTCACAATGCTACTGGCCTGGAGCTTTTTGTTCAGACATTTTTAATTTACAAACTTGATTTCTTTCATGGTTTATGGCTATACAGATTTCACATTTCTTCATTTCTTTTTGTTTTAATTTTGATAAGTTACATTTTCTGAGGAACTAGTCCATTTTATCCAATTTATCAAAACTTTTAGCATAAAATTGTTCATAATGTTATATTATTATTCTTTTTATGCCTGCGGGTTCTGTGATAATATCCTTTTTTCATTCTCCCTTCCCTTCTTTTTTTTTTTAAATTATCTTAGCTCAAGGTTTATCAATTTTCTTAACGTTTTCAAAGAGTCTACTATTGGCCCTGCTGATTTTCTCAATAGGCTATTTTGTTTCCTTTCACTTCCTCTTATTTTTATTATTTTATTTCTTTTAAATATTTTTATTTTACACTCTTCTCAGCTTTTTAAGTTAGATGCTTAGAGCAATGATTATAAATCTTTCTTCGTGTTTTAGAAAAGTGTTTTATTTTTTTTCTTCTCACAGTTGCTCTATCTACATCCCACACATTTTAGTATGTTATATTTTGTTATTCAGTTTGGGACATTTTCTAATTTCTATTTTGAATTCTTTTTTACTCATGTGTTAAGATCATGTTGCTTAATAAATAAGTAGTTAGCATATGTTTTAGTCTTGTTATTGATTTCTTATTTAATTCTCTTGTGGTCGGAGAACATAGGGTATATTATTTCAATATTTTGAAACTTGTTGAGAATTATTTGATGGCCCAGAAAATTCTAGATCTTTGTGACTGTTCTGTGAGCACTAAAAAGAACGTGTATTCTGCAGTAATTGGATTTAGTATCCCATAAGCCTCAACCAGGTCAAATGATTTATATTGTAATATAAATGTGTATTTTTGTCCATTTATTCTATTGAATATAAGAGATGGTATTAAATTCCCTGACAATGATCTAGAATTTGTCTAGTTTTTTCCTTAGTCTGTAAAAATTACTTTCTGTATTTTGAAGTTGTATAAAAGATGATTACTTTTTACTGATCTTTTTCTCTTGGTCAGTCTACCTCCTGACTTCAACTAAGTCATAAAAAAAAAAAACTTCTATTATGTTTTAGGCACCCTTATTTGCAGTTTTTCTGTAATATATATATATCCATATACAATACTAAATGACATAAATAGTATGATAGAAAAGTACAAGAAACCATGAAGGTGTATAAAACCTAGTCATGGAAGTCAGGAAGAGCTCTCCATGGAAGTGATATGTTAAGAGTAAGGTGGGAGTTAGCTCTATTCAGAGGTTGTGAAAGGAGCATTCCAAGAAACAGAAGGGGCACCTGGGTGGCTTAGTCGGTTAAGTGTCCGACTTTCGCTTAGGTCATGATCTCGCGGTTCGTGGGTTCGGGCCCCACGTCGGGATCTGAGCTGACTGCCAGCTCAGAGCCTGGAGCCTGTTTCAGTCTGTGACTCCCTCTCTCTGACCCTCCCCTGCTCACACTGTCTCTCTCTCTCTCTCTGTCTCCTAGAAATAAATAAAAACATTAAAAAAAAAAAAAAGAAACAGAAAACTTGTGCCCATAAGTCTTGAGGCAAGGAGAAGAGCGTGGATCTTTGAAGAAACTCAAAGAAGTCAAGAATAGCTCCATGTTTCATTGTAGAGTGAAGGCAGAAATGGTAGAGGAATAGAGGGCAGGGAGGCATATGTAGAGGCTTGGAAGCTTCCTGAGAGCAGTGGAAGTATTAAGAGGTTTTAAGTCAAGAAGCACCGTGATCTGGTGTACAATTTTTAAAAAGTACTTAAACTGTTGTGAGAAAAAATTGTAGAAAGGAAGAAATGTATACAGAGAGTTCAGTTAAGAGGTGATTGAGGTGAGTAAGGTGCAGGAGATGAAGGAGGCTTAGGTTAAAGTGTATATAGTAGAGCTGAGGTAAGTGGAAGAAGTCAAAGACAAATTTTGCATCTAGAATTGATAATTGGTCATGGATTGGATGTCAGTGGTAAGGGAGAATGAAGTGATGATTTTGGCAGTAATCAGTAAAAAATCAGTGATGATTTTGGCATGTGTGGAAATAGAGATATATGAAAGAAAAAAAAGATGAAGGGGAAAATAGGTTCTAATATGCTGTAATTCAGATGTCTAAGGTACATCAAAGAGAAAGTATTACACAAGCTGTAGATATATGAGCTTGAAGAAGGATCTAAGCTGGAGATACACATTTTGGGAGTTATAGACAGATAGCAACTAATGCCAAGAGAATGGGTTAAATAATTTAGGCCAAAAGTATAATTATAAGAAAAAGAAAAGACTATAAAGCAACCAGAAAAAACTCTAACATTCAAAGGTCGGAAAGAAGGAGCTAATGAGAAAAAAGGAGAAAATGGGGACAGATATATAAAGTGATGTTATAAAAATCAATACTTTCTCTCTGCTGATGTGTTTTTGTTTTGTCTATGGATTCTTCAGAGTCAAGGCTGTTTATCCAAGGTCTGAAGGAGGTCACTTATTTTTGTGTAATTCATTTTGTGTGCATGTCCCGGTACACAGCTGTTGGGTCTAAAACATTACAGCTAATTACTAGAAAATGTCTTTAAATTCATACACAGCCATTTTCCATAAGGCATTCCCAGAATATCAGAATGGCTTATGAAAGATGGCTTCTAGAATTAGCTAAACATTGGCCTGGAACCAAGGGTCAGATTTTTATACTAACCTCTTGAAATACAGCTTCTTTCCTTTATAATGATGAAGTAATTTCATCTCAAGAATCCTTCTGTCTTTTCCTACAATGAAACCAGACTGACCTTTAATAGTGGGAAGACAAAAGCAGGGTGAAGAGGCACTATGCTTAACACTTTCCATTTATTATCAGATTTATTGGTCAAGGCTTATATCACTGGTGAAGATGGAGATGTTTTAGGATATAGTAAATGAAGGAACTGGAAACCCAGACAATATTCAAGTGAGAGTGACAGAACTTTTCTCGGAGTAACCAAGCCTGGAAGAGTGGGCAGAAATACCATGGTTTGGCAGATTTATCACTACATTCTTGAATGCCAACTTGAAGTGTGGCTACATGGCCTTAAAGGATGGCTATGTGAAGGGAGAATGGACCAATGGCATTAACCATAAAGGGAAAGACTATAGACTGGTGGTACATACTGGATGATCCTGAAATTATGATCATCCAGTGCAAGCTTATTTACAGTTGAGATTCTTGGGAAGGGAACAGGGTATGCTCCTAAAAGCATGAATCAGAACTTCCAGGGGTTATACAGTTTGAAAATGATCACAAGACATTCGGAAACATAATTCTTCTTTTAAAATTTATTTATTTATTTATTGAGGTAATTTCTACACCCAGCATGGGGCTTGAACCTATGACCTCGAGATTAAGAGTTATGTGCTCTTACAACTGAGCCAGCCAGGCACCCATCTGATACATAATTCTGGTGGAGGTAGTGGTGTGTGCGCCTAACTTATTTCCAGCCTCCAATATGCCCAGTTAAAAATTATTACAACAAATCTAGCAAAAGACAAATAAACTGGGAAAATACAACATGCATAGCAGATAAACTTATTAATTTTATTACATAAAATATCCTATAAATCAATAAGATAAATAGACACAACTAATAGACAAAAAAATGGGCAAAGACTGCAAATAGTTCTCAAAAGAAATAAGCTAAAATGACAATTAACATGATAAACCATTAAGCAGTAATGAAATAATACTTGCCTATCAGATTGGTAATGGTTATAAGGCATAAATTCAGTGAAGAGAATAAATTTAGGCTTGATGGTTTCTACAGCTTTTTCTATAACAAAGATGGCATCCTTCCTTACTTGCATGATATAATCCTTCCTTACTTTCATTGTGTGTTAACAACCCTTTCCAGAGAGTACCATGTGTAAGGAGCCTTAAAGGTGCTTATAAACCTCCTCCCCACCTCCACCCCGCCATGTAGAGGCTGAATTAGAGACATTATGTTTGGGAGCAAGTAGACCACTTGAACACTTTTAGTGTTGAGCTCATGGGGTTCTGGGTGGCCAGAGGTATTATCCAATATCAAAAGAACTTTAAAAGGCAATCTCCTAAGACCTAGGTCCGTCTTGACTTCAGAGACAAAGCACTAAGGGGACCAGTCCAGAAAAAGGGTTCTTGTTGTCCAGGCCTTTTTGTTGTACAAGCAAAAACCCAGCAGCTGGTGCTTATCTTTTACCTTCAAGGCTCAGGGATTAGCAGGTTTATAGATAAGAGCAGTCCTGATCATAAGCCTGGCCGTATGTGCATAAAACAGTGCAGTTGACTTTTTCTTTCTTGCCTTCAATCCTGGTGCTCACTTCTCTTTCTTTCTAATAAATGTCTTTTGTGGCATTTTATTCCAGAATAGGGCACTTCTATCTGTATTAAAAACCTGTTTAGGCAGATATCCTCTCTCAAAGATTTCTTAATGGTTTCTGGGAACTCATGCTGCCTCTTGATTGGCAGAAGTTGCTTCTCCTGTTAACTTGACATTAGTAGCCAAACTTCTTTTTAAACTTATCAAACCATCCTTTACTGGCATTAAATTCTCCAGCATCACGTTTCACGTTCCATTTGCTTTAAGTTGTCGTATAATAACTTGGCTTTTTTCAAATAATATTAGAGTCTATAGTTATGCCTTTCTTATAGCAATCCAGAACCCACATAAAAGCTGCATTTTCAGTATGAGATAAAAAGGGAGTCTGCAAAAAGTTCAAGGTTTCTGCACCTGCTGGCAGAGCTGTAGCAACAGCTTATCGACTTGCCCTGTTTTTTTTTTTTTTTTTTTTTTTACATACG
>NW_027551567.1:9681024-9685165 GCF_008692635.1 Crocuta crocuta
TTTAACAACGGTCCTTACACTAGAGTCATTTGTCTTGAAATGGCAGGCAACTGCAGCTGCAGACCTCAATCTATGGTACACATCAAGCAATTCACCTTATTTTGGTAATGTCATGACTTTTCTCTGCTTCTTGGGGGCACTTCCGGCATCACTAGTGACACTTTATATAGGTCACATTCAAGGCTTACAGTATTGCACTAAACATGATGAAAACTATGTGAGATCCATGAAAGATCACTTTTTACTATGATTCTCAGTTTACTGGACAGACATATTATTCACTCAGAGATGATTAGTATCACACAGTAGCTCTTTGTTTTTTTAATTTTATTTGAAAGAGAGAGAGGAAGAAAGAAGCAGAGGTGGAGGGGAAGAGAGAGAGAATCTTAAGCAGGATCCATGCTCAGTCCTGACGCAGGGCTCTATCTCACAACGCTGGGATCACGACCTGAGCTGAAATCAAGAGTTGGATGCTCAACTGACTGAGCCACCCAGGTGCTCCTCACACAGTGTTTTATGAGGATACTGGTAACACTTGAGCTCACCACAATAACAACAGGAAGGGGCCAAGAAATTATCACAGTAGTACAGTATGTACTACAGTTAATTTCATGCAGTTATAACTTAGTATTACATTCTTACATTTGTTTACATTTCTTTCAACTGTGAATGGTACCTTGTTTGGTCTGTAAATGTTTGTGTGGGTAAGTTTAGGTAAGTTTTAACTTTTTGTAATAGATTTGCATATGTTTTATTATAGCAAATGACAAAATAGATTAGCATCTACCTATATTTTACACCCTCATGACATACTTAACTTTTTTTGATATTTCTAGACTATGTGGTTCATCTGTGAGTCTTTCAAATTATTGTGAATCTCCAAACATTTTTTCCAATATATTTATGGGGAAAAAAATCCATGTATAAGTGGACCCACACAGTTCAAAACTGTGTTGTTCAAGGGTCAGCTTTGTTACCAATGATTTTCTCCATTTCCTACAATTTACTTCTGTAACATTTAAGGTCTTTCTACGATTCTCCATCAAACCACTTGCTTTCACTCCTGATTCGACAGATTCCTAGGTTTGCTTCTTTTTTTGAAACCACAAGTTGCCAATTATATTGACAATGTGGAAAGACAGAAACACTAGGGAAAAATGGATAGCTTGATTTATGTTGTTAACTCTGCATGGGCTGTAAGAAATTTAAAATATTTTGCCATTTTATATAAAATCAATTTTTATTATAATCATATGCCCTCTCAATTTTTGTAGATAACTATATCTTATTTGTCTTCAATCCACAACAAAGAACTCTAGGCTGCAAAATTTTGCAGATACTATGGATGTTTATATTTTATTTTTTTCATCACGATGCCACCAACATCTTGGTTAGATGGCTGTCACTCTAGGTGAGTGAACATGCAGGTCTCCTTCCCTTTGCACAGATTAGGTAGCTTTGGTTTTCGTCAGCCATTAGTTTTATAAACCACTTGTGAATTGAGTATGTACTGGACTATTTCTCTCTATGTTGGGTAATGGAGTAGGTAAGTTCTAGGGCACTTTTCTTGGTGTATCCTTAGACAGCTCATAAATACAAATAAACATACTACTCTTCTAGGTACTGTGGAGGAAGTATAAGTGTCACTCCTGACTTAAGATTTCGTCATCACTTTTCTAGGATTTTCTTATATGTGACAGGCGCCCCCTAGTGAATAGAGGGGCTTACATTGGCCTCTATTACAGAGGCTAGAAAGATACCTGAAGCTGTTATAACAACTTTATACTGCATTAAACAAGTAAAGATGCTGAGGTTTTATGTCCATGAATGCTGGGGAGGGTGGGGACCTGTTCTCCATAAAAAAGTATCCAGGATTTCACTACATAGAGGTAATAATCAGTTTTCTAGGTGAAGGTCAAACTAATCTGAACTTTGCCAGGTCATTAAATACATGAGTAGAAAATACTGATATTTATCTACTCTATAGGAATTACAGCTTGACTGGATTTTTAAAAAATGTGTGTGTATATACATAGATTTATTAGACTCTGTATGATACACATAACTTGGGGGTTGAGACTTGAGAAACCATAAATCTAATCCAAAAACTTTAATCTGGTAAATGTATTTGATAAATACATTTTATTTGGTTAATTTCAAGAACAGAGCACTAAAGAAGACTGTGGTTCCTTGATATAATAAATCAATTACATTTAATTACCTCTTCTCTCCCTGAAGCTCCTGCCACTTATAATAGTCTTTATGTTCTAAAATAAGTATGTTATGATTTTGACATCATCATAAATATTCATTATTATTTATAGCACTGGGATAGGTCCTCAATGAGGAACTAAAAATAATTCTTATCCTCTAGGATGCTTCCAATATAAAATAAACTCAAAGAATATATAACTAAATCAACTGGAAAACAAATCTAAATATGCTAAAAAACCCAGTACTCACATTATTTTAACAGTACCAAAGAGCAGAAGCAACCATACACTTGACTCAGTAACCTTTAAAAGGAGCATCCTAAACCAACAACTGGAGAAAAGGTTAAACAGAAAGTAGGTGACATGTTTAAATAACAAGTAGGTAAGAAGTCTACTGGACTCTTCTCGAAGGTCTTTATTGATGCCAGAAACTATCAAACTAAACTGTATATAGGGTGTATTTGCTACTTCTCAGGGGTATATTATACTGTTGCCTCTCACCTTACCATCTAAACACTTTTTAAAATAAAAAAACTAATGTTTTCCTCTTTCACCTAGATTGTCCTTTGTCTCCTGAGCAATTATCCTTGTACATTCACCTCAACGTCTTCAGGTCCAAGAGGACTTCTCTAACAGTAAGACTCTTCTGGGTCCTCCCTCTTCTCTGAAGCCATAATGACTTATTTAACACAATTATATTGCTTTGAATATTCCAGGTATAATTAACAGTCTACAAAACACATTCAAGCATTCATTCAAATTATTTGTAAATTGGTTAGTGAGTAGACCCCAAAGTCCATTCTCCATCAGTGTAGCCTGGAAGACAAATATCACTTCCCTAACTTAGAGGGATACCTTGTGCATTTCTCTGGTCAGGACAGGCATGTGCTGGGGTGAAAAAAACTGAACCTAAAGGAAACAGAAGTGAATGACAGGTGAAGACCAAAGCACCTCCCCTACCTCATCCTTGCCCACAAAACGCCCATTCTTCCCCGTCCTGTTTCCTAAGATGCATCGGGGTTGATGGGAGCTCACCCGTGGGAAGGCGGCGTACCCTCCTCCTGACGACCGGGACGGAGAAGGAGCCCTAGGGAGACTCGCGGGGTGGGCGGGGGCAGACGGCCAAGCCAGGACCGGGGCTCCTGCTCCCGCACAGCTAGAGGCGCGGGGCGGCGCGCGCCTGCGCGGACCTGCTCTCGCCTCCCCGCGACCGCAGCATCCCTGCGCAAGAGTCCCCGCGCGCGGGAGGGAGGAGGGGCACTGGCCCCTCCGCCCCGCGCGCGGCCACGTGACCCGGGCCGAGGAGATTGGAGCGGCGGCGGCGCGAGGCGGCAGACTGGTGCAGCGCCCGGCGCTCGCGGCGGGATCTNCGCGGGGTCTCCGCTTTCTCCTCCCGCTGCCGCCGGCTCCCGCTTCCAGCGGCGATGGGGCTCTTGGACTCGGAGCCGGGCAGTGTCCTCAGCGTGGTGTCCACGGCGCTGAACGACACCGTGGAGTTCTACCGCTGGACCTGGTCCATCGCAGGTAAAGCGGCTGGCCGCGCTGTCTGCGTGCGGCCCTGCAGCCCCTCGCTCCCTGCGGCTGGTGGGATGCTGCGGAGCAGAGGAGAGGCCGGGGCGAGGGGACCGCGGGCTGGTGCTGGTTAATCCGATCCGAACGTTAAGGCCTCCCCCGCCCCGACGCTCGCCCGCTTTCCCTCCGAGCTCCCATCTCTCGTCAGCTTCTCGGATGCTGGAGCTGACATATCAGATGGAGCCTGCGCTCCTAAGAGCTCGGCGCAGGAACCACTCCACCCTGTCCGGCTACATCTTCCAGACTCGTCTGACAGTTTTAACTTATGCACAGGATTGGTTTTAACATTTAGTCACAATAGTCCTTTTGTAGCGATGGCTGGGGGGAAGGAGGAGGGCTTCCGTGAGAGCTGCCTC
>NW_027551567.1:9685186-9715498 GCF_008692635.1 Crocuta crocuta
GTCTCTCCGGCCTCCTGGTTGCTTTGACACAGCCTGCTAACCTGCTACTATTTTGTCTAGCTCATCCATCTATACTGTAATTTGGAACCAAAAGTAAAAAGCCATTGTTTGTCTTCTTGAACCTTGAAGAATGTTAGTTTCTGAGGCTTTTTCAACAGCAAATAGGTTTGAAGTGATTGTAATGGCTTTGCGCAGTGCAGTGCAGTCAGGGGGAGGGGGAGGCTAAATACCCGGAAAAGAAATAAGTCTTTAGGAACGGGGTCTCTCTCCAGCAGCACCTAGAGGTCGTCCCAGTAGCCTACAATGTATACAGTTTTCTTAAACGAGCAAACTTTTTCCCTTTTAGCGGTTCCAGTTTGACAGGGATCGTCCCCTGGTGGATTTATAGAGCTCCTCTGGTGGAAGCAGTTGGGCCATTATGTTATTTTTACACTTTACCATTTATTTTCTTAATTTGCTTCCGTTGCTTTTGGTTTTAAAGCGTTTAAAAGGTTTTGAAATTAGAAAAATATTAGCCTCGCAGGGTTTTAGGAATGATCTTATGATTTCTAATTTTCCACTCCTTTTGCAGTGTGGCACTGCATGTCTGGCAGTGGGGGACTGTAACCTTACACATGATGATGACTCTTCCTCCTTTCCCTAGAAATGAAAATATATTCCTGTAGTTTTGTACTTGTCGTTAGAGTAAATGGGACCATGGTTACAGTACAATATGTGGGATACATTTTGTAGAGAATATGTGTGCTGGAAATAATTCAGTGTGAGACAAAATGATTCTTCGACATTGATGTGGCTTTAACTTCTTCGGTTAGGAATCTCACGATTGGCACTGACAGATAAGGTATTTAATTAGCCATTGCAATTGGAAATGGTTAAAAAGCAGTTTTAAATGGAGTCTTTCTTTAAGTCTTCTATGTGCTGCTACATTGATGTTACACTGTACCTACAATAACTGGGAAAGATGTACCCTTCTCTTCATCTCTGATTTTGGTTATTTAAGCATTGCATCAGGGTTTCCCATTCCACAATTGTACAGAGCTAACCATCAGCTTTGGCAGATCATTGTACTTTGCATACTTTATAGAGTTCAGACATTGTCAAGGTCCTCCAATCTCAATTCAGCCAGAGCCACACCCAGAAGTTCTCATTCCTGTCTATTATTCCCTTCCTATCTCAGAGCTTTCTTACTTCTCGAGACTCACAAAGAAAAACTGAGCACAAATGTAGAATACACCTTTCTGTATTGGTTAATTCCTTCCTAATGATGCTGGTGTAAAAAATATCATGAAAGAGATAGGAAATTTTGTGCAGTTGCCTCATGTGAAAACTTGCTACTACTAGCCTGTGAAGGGCATAGAAGATAATACTGTAGACCAAGCCTGAGAAGTGAGAGTAGCCACTGGAACACAAGTGACCTCTCACTAGCAAGTTAGAGGGAAGGTATTCACTCATGCCCTGGCTATCCACTTACGAAACCTGAGACTGCTTCCTTGCGTTCTGTAACGAGCTACCTACTGTAGGTAGATGGTATTTCTTTAACCAGCTTTGAGGTTTAGTGGGATATAGTTTGCTCTACCTTGCTGCTGTGAGGAGAAATATTTTTTAGATTCGGGTAGGACAGACCCAAACCCTTTGTTTTCCCATTTCCTTTCACCCCCTATCCTATGCTCTCTGCGCTCCCTTTTTTTCACTCATTCACACTGCTCTGATTCCACAAGGATCTTCTCTTGCTATAGTATCATGAAAATCTGCGTGAAGGAGTGTCAAAGTAGAAGAGTAGCTTATTAGATGAGGCTGAATAAAAGTTGATGAGTCAGATGTTTGGAAAGAGGGAGAAATAAAAATGGGTGGAGAGAAAAGACGGTCTTGAGAAATAGTGGTGAGTGATGAAAGGACACAGATTATTTAGAGAGAGCAAGATACGAACTAGGCTCTGTGCCCTTGAGTGCTTTCATTCCCAGACTGTAGTTACATGCTTTTATCTCCATTTTATTAGTCCATTAAATATTTCTCTCCACTGAAGTTTCTACCTAAGTGTAAATGAGTGTATCTGCTTTAGACTGTCATAACAAGAATAGTTGCAGATTTGTAGAGTATATTTGGTGATTGAAGAGACTTTTGCCCTCGGGCAAACTGTTTCTGGAAAAATATCATTTTGTGCTATCATATCAAATGGTACTATTTGATAAAACATAAAGTGATAGAGCCATGTATAAAAGCTGGCCTTTTCAAAGCCACATATCTAACAAATATAGAATATGACCCATAGAGTATTAACACAGATAATGTTACTTTTACTATAATTGTTAACACTTTATATGTTAGTATTGAAAAAGCACAATTTTTAGAAAAACAACCAAAATAATTTTCTACTTCCCTATATTGTATTTTTAGAGATTTTGAACAATGAGTTAGTCTCATATATATTATATAGGAAAGTATAGACTGCTGTAGAACTTTATACTAGTTGGTAGCATGGGAGTAGATACTCTGATGTCATTGTATTCTTTTTCCTTCTGTTCTTTTACTTTATGAGTACATTAAAATTATTAGGACTAGGATCCTAGGCTCAAAGTGTATAAAATCGAAGCTGTATGTAGATTTTTAAACCTGGTGACTCTAACTATTCTCCAATTTATAAATACCCCAATTATCTACATTATCTATTTATGTTTATTAAAATAAATGGTTATTAGTAGGCTTTTGTGTAACTGAATTTATCATAGAAACATCCTACGAAGTTAATAGCCAGCATGCCTGCAATAAGGCCAGCTACCTCCTGAACTGCCATATTTCTTTTTGACCACCTGTTTCTAAACAGCCATTGTTCATGGAGTACGTTTGTGGGGGTGGAGGTGGTTGCTATTGCTCTCTGTTTACAGGTAATAGTAGCCCATATTTTGATGCAAAATTTGTGTCTATTTGGGAGTTGAACTTAGAGCATAAAAGGTCAGCTTAGCTTTGGAGGGATAGAAGGGAGAGGGGGATGAATGGTACAGGAGGAAGGAGGACTCCTGTAAGATGATGATGAAATTTGGAAGCAAGGCTTATATGATGATTTTTTCTTTTCTCCTTACCTACTGTGTGTAGGGATAGTTCTGGGCTCTGGAGAAAGAATGAGGACACTTGGTCACTGTACCTGTGCAGCTTATGAAGTCATGGCTATTCTACCTTGCTTGGTATCATGGTCCTTTGAAGGCATGGTCTGTGATCTGTCAGAATTAGGCATAGCTGGTGCCTAGGGAAGTCAGAAGAGTCCTTCTTCACTATTTTATCTTTACTTCTTTTACCTGCATCACAGTCTTAAGTTGTAAGAAGAATATACAAGCCCTATTTTTAGAATATTTTAGCTGTCACCATGTGGAGTTGATGTGAATATTGTCAGAGAGTATTTATATAGGTAGACTCCAGAGAAAGGCATCAAAGACTAAAAATTCATGAAATTGAGAATGTGTTTAAGGGTCAGTGAGTCATCCTGATTTCCTGAAACTGGGGGTGTGTGAGAGGGGACATTTAACTCAGCTCAAATAAGCTGGGGTGAAAGGTCTATCCCTGGCAGTGTTAGGTTGCAGAGGAACATATGTTTTAAACATGTTACAATTTGTTTACATTAGTTTTATTATTTGTCACAGTTAATGTATACTCTTTAATCTTTGTTATTGTCTAAAGTATGTTTTGTTTGTTTTTTTGGCCTAGGCTAGAAACCTAGTTACCATTTTTGATATTTCTTCAAGAAAAGACATTCTAAATTCCAGGCAGTTAATTAAAGATAAATATGTGGAACATCCCCAACTCCTAACATGGGATTTCCCTTAGCTAGTGTTTTCAGTGATGTCCTAGAGTTATCCTTCTCTCTCATAACCTCCTTGAAGCCTCTAAGAGATCCATGGCATTTTAGAGTTTTTTTGTTTTTGTTCTTGTTTTGGTGGTAGACTCTTAGACTTTAATGTCTGATACCCTTGTCCATTCCCTAACAGCCTCATAGCAGAACATCCGATCACAGATAAAATTTAGGAGGGTAAAACAATGCAAATTCTAAAACTGGTGTCAGGACAGCTTTACACAGTTAGATTTTTTGGCTTAGGAAGACAAGGTTTTAAAAACTACATAGATGATTATATCAGACAGTGCTTTTGTGAGCCACAAAAAAGTCGGTTATCCTTTTAAAATTGAATTTGTTAGATTTTTTTCTCAAGTCATATGATAATGTCATTAGTGAGCGATTTAATATTACTAGCCTAAGTAATTTTTGGATTTATCGAGTCATTTATTATTTTGAATTAGACATATAAGCACATAGAGAAGGATTCTATAACAGAGTCTGTCTTTTCTCACTTTAGATGGCTCTTTTTCCTCTTCATGGTTTGGACATTTCTCCTTTTTTAAAAAATCAAGGTGCTGGGGCACCTGGGTAGCTCAGTTAGTTAAGCTTCTGACTTCAGCTCAGGTCATGATCTTGCAGTTCTGGAGTTCAAGCCCTGTGTCAGGCTCTGTGCTGGAGCTGGAGCCTGGAGCCTGCTTCAGATTTCTGGGTCTCCCTCTCTCTCTGTCCCTCCCCTGCTCGTGCATGCGCTCGCTCACTCTCTCTCTCAAATAAATAAACACTAAAAAAAAAAAAAAAAAAATCAGAGTGCTATTGTTTTATTAGCCCTCAGACTGAGAATGAGTTCTAATGTTTTTAAAACTCACCAGGGGATTGAACCAGTGGAAGCTTTGCAGGAAGCCTGGCTGGGGAATGGGGAGGTGCTGGGGGGAGACTGATGAGGAGTTTAGTAGAAATTGGCAGAGGCACTGTAGCACAAACGGACTTCATCCTCACTCATAGATTTAATAGTGTGGTCACCCACGCAGCAACAGACAGAAACTAGTCTTAACAAACACATTATGTCTAAAGAACAGACGTTGTCATTTTGTGGGTTTTTTTTTTTTTCTGCTTTAAACAGCTAGCACGGTTGCTCCTAAAATTATTTTTCAACTTCTTAATGAATACAGAAAACATTGAAAAATGTACATGTAAGTATACAGCTGTTAGGACAGGAAATGAAGCCAAAACAAAAGGAAAAATCCCTAAGAACCACTTTTTGGAACCAGTACCTAAGATTTTGCATTTCTAACAGTGATGCTGATATTTCTGGTCTGAGGACCACATTTTTAGTAGCAAGGTCCTAGATCATGTGATTTTACAGACAAGGAAAATAAGGCAGAGGCTGAGGCTAAGTATGATAACCAGATTGGTGCCCCCACTCCTTCCCCCACTCCACCTATCACAGGGCATAGCTGGAACCTAGAAGGGCCACTGCTCTCAGTGGAAGAACTGAGGGAAGTGGAAGGGACTTTCTTCTGTGAAAAGACAGAAACTTTGAGGAAACTTGACTCAGATTTTCTTGTGATTTGAAAATAGTTAAAACTTTTAATGAAAATTCTTAGCAAAAAAACACGTGAATTATGGACAAGGATTCCTATCACCTGGGTGACTCATCCCACAAAAACCAGTGATCTAAATTGAGAGTAAATAAAAAATGAGAGTAAAAGAGCTATAAAAACAGTATCTGTAGACTTTGGATGCACAAAGCCTAAAGATACGGGATTCCTC
Source organism: Crocuta crocuta (assembly GCF_008692635.1). Classification (NCBI taxonomy): domain Eukaryota; kingdom Metazoa; phylum Chordata; class Mammalia; order Carnivora; family Hyaenidae; genus Crocuta; species Crocuta crocuta. Next base: position 9,690,780 of record NW_027551567.1, read on the forward strand.
AAAAACAGAAAATAAATATATTTAAAATATTCTTTTAAATAAAGAATTGAGGGGAAAAAATTCACCAGGGTTTTGCCTTTTAGAAAAGAGAAGGAGGAAATACAATGGCCTTTCAAAATCAAGTTTCTAAATTTCCTTTTCAACCTTGTCAGCCAGTAGTATTTCCCTACCCACAGACCAGTAGCTCTAGCCAACTTGGATAACTCCCTCTTGAGTAAATCATGCCCATATCTTTGTTTCTCAGTACACTGTTCCCTTTGCCTTTACTGCCCTTTCTCCTCTCTACCGCTCCAAGAGCCGTGCAGTAGAACTCAGCTCAATCGCCCTCTTTCACAAAGCCTTTCTTGGCCTTGGTACCCTTGAAGCAGTTCATTCCTTCATCTGATCGCATCCCCATGCATTTCTTTGCGCCCTTCCTTCTGTAACTCTATTGTCTTGAACTCTATTGTCTTGAAAGGTGAATACCCTTTCACCTCTTCATATTTGTCTCCTCAACAGTAGGGAGTGTCCTTGTATTGGCTGATTTGGTATGTGTCAAGAGACAACCCCCTTAATCTAGCATAATTTCAAATAGTGATACATTCTGGTTGCTAAACACCAAAAATGTTTGGTGCCACACTAAATTATATAAATATTTTTTAATGATTTTTATCATAAATTAGCCATAAGTTCAATTGATGTTGACTAAATTTAATGAAAGAATCAAACCATTAAATCATTTATTAACACAAAACCATTACTTTTGAGAAATATAAAATCAGATGTAATTCTTTCTTCCTGTCTATGTGGAGGTATCATGATGAATGTGGAAGTGAGGAGGGCAGCATGGGCTCGACTGGGATTTATTTATTTTTTTAACTTAAAAAAATTTGTTTTATGTTTATTTATTATTGAGACAGAGAGAAACCGAGCATGAGTGGGGGAGGGGCAGAGAGAGACAGAGACACAGAATCTGAAACAGGCTCCAGGCTCTGAGCTGTCAGCATGGAGATCCGACATGGGGCTCAGACCCACAAACCATGAGATCATGACCTGAGTTGAAGTCGGAAGCTTAACCACTTAACCGACTGAGCCACCCAGGCGCCCCTCGACTGGGATTTAGATGACCTACACTTTAGTCTCACTGATTAGCTGTGAGAGTTTGGACAGGTCCCTTTTTCCTAATCTCAACTTTTGTCATCTGTAAATTGAGAGAGTTGAATCAGGTAATCTCTAAGATCTCGCCTGGCTCTTAAATTGGATATATATGCAATTAAAAAAAATTCTTTAAATAGGTCAAGCAATTTCCTATAAACATACATTGATTGGTAATTTAAAAACCTCAGTCTATGCAATAATTTTAATCTTTTCCAACAAACCTGTTATTAGTGTTGCTAAGATAGTAAAAATAATAAATACCAGATTCATATTTAATCCTTTTCACTTTGTCATCTGCTCCATAAGAAGTAGGTAAAGGATTAGAAAAACAAAGGGATACAGATATATAAGTACCTGCTTTGACATAGCACTGTGTTTGTTGCCATTATATGGTACCTATTTAATCATCTAGATATTTCTGGAATATTTAAGTTACCTATATTGTCAAAACTAATAGCAATAACATTAAAGAATTAGTTTATTGTACATTATATGTAATATATACAATTGTGCATAACATTGATTATGTAATATACAGTTTCTGAAGATGGCTTGTTATGTGGTTTGGGGCAAGTTCATGATTCTTTGGGTTTCATATTTCTACCTGTACCATGAGATGGTTGAAACTGTATCATCCCTTAAGGCCACTTTATTGAATCCTCATAATAGCTCCTAAAGTGATGGCTTAAATAGTCTAAACCTAATCTTACTTTACCTTCTTTTCTACAGAAAATGCAAAATTTTATCCTATGTCATTACAAGAGATTTTCAGTTATAGGTACTTTGTGAGTATTTCTAAAATTAGGAAGTATGGCTTAAAATTTTTGTAAAACTGCTACAAATATGTAGGTCTTAGTATATGGGGAAAACAAAAGAATTAAATAATTTTGGTGTAAGTATGTCCTTAACCAAATATTAATTTAAAAAAATCTTAATTTTGTCATTTTTTCATGGAATATCATCATTTTTAAATACTTCTCAATACATTTTGATTACATTTTAATTAGAATACACATCTTGGAATTTGAGAGGCAAATGCATTAATTCCCTGAAGGAATCAGTTAGTCACTCTTAGGTGTAATCACAGACAGGCATTGATTTTGAACTGGAACATTCAAAGGAATAAGCTTTGTTTTCATTTTTATTTATTAAACAAAAAGTTAGGCACAGATACGTATTGTTAAATAATTTCATATAGTTTTATACACCCATGTTCATAGCAATATTATTCACAATAGCCAAGAGGTGGAAGATGTCCATTGGTGAATGAATGGATAAACAAAATGTAGTAGATACATACAAGGGAATGTTATTTAGCCTTAAAAGTGAAGGAAATCTGACACATGCTATAAAATGGATGAGCCTTGAAGATATTATGCTAAATTGAAAAAGCCAGTCACAAAAAGACAAATATTGATGATTTCAGTTACATAAGCTCTCTGAAGTGGTCTAATTCATAGAAATAGAAAGTAGAGTGGGGAGAGGGAAAGACGGGGACTTGTTTAATAGGTAGAGAGTTTCAGTTTTGCAGGATGAGAAAGTTCTGGAGATTGGTGGTACAACAATGTGAATATACTTAATATCATTGAACTGTACACTTAAAAATGTGTAAGTAAATTTTGTTATTATGTGTTTTCATCTCAATTTAAAAAATCTATATTTTAACATTAATATAGCACCTATAGAAATTTCTTCAGTGTTCAGTGGTGCAACAGTTGATTCTGTGAAAATGTGTCAAGGAAAACATCATTAAAAATGAAGTTGAGAGGTCGTGAAGGGAGAACACTGAGGCGTGTACCGTTTGTCACAGCCTCTTTTATATACTCCCACAGACAAGAAGAGGCTTACTTTAATACCCTAGCAGGAGGAGGATTTTCTCCCTGGCTAGCAGCAACCCAGCCAATGAAAAGTTGCCACAACCTTGAACTCTCACCCCCTTCCCATGGACCATTCTAAACAACCCCTACCAACTTGTTTTTTCCCCTCTATTAAAAGGATGCTCTCCTCCGTTGTTGTCAGGACTTGCCTGTGGTTCACCATGGTTTGCATGTTCAAAATTGCATTTCCTCTGCTTTCCTCACATAAATTCATTTTGCTGGTAAACTAAATGGCTATTTTATTCTTTTTTTTTTTAATGTTTTATTTATTTCCAGGAGAAAGAGAGAGAGAGAGACAGCGTGAGCAGGGGAGGGTCAGAGAGAGAGGGAGTCACAGACTGAAACAGGCTCCAGGCTCTGAGCTGGCAGTCAGCACAGAGCCCGACGTGGGGCTCGAACCCACGAACTGCGAGATCATGACCTGAGCCGAAGTCGGACGCTTAACCGACTAAGCCACCCAGGCGCCCCTTGCTATTTTATTCTTTAAGTTGATAATTCGTTTACTGTTTTATTTTTTCAGCTTACAATAAAATGGCTTTATAAAGGGAATGCATAGCTGTTGCCTAAAGAGTGGTACCCAAATGGCTAGAGAGGAGTAAATAACAAGGAAGACAACCTTGCCTTTGATTTTACTCTGCAAATTTAGCAGGAATTTCACAACCCTGGAAGATAGGACTGGAGGACATTATTGTTTTCATATGTTTAGAAGTCTCAGAGTCATAGAAGTTAAATCACTTGTGGATAAACATTGTAGTAGAAATATGTATTAACAGGTTGTTTTGTCTCGTAGCCAGTGCTCTTGTCTCCCATCACACTAGCCAAGCAGGAAAGCAATAATCAAACCTCAAACCTACTTTACCTGGTCTTACACTGCTATCTTATCTATGTAGTGTCACTACTTAGAATACTAAATCTGAACAAAGTTGTAGTACCGCCAGAGGCAATCTAAAGAGAACCATCTGAAATACTGAAAGGTACTGTAAGGGCTGTTGTATGAGATTAAACTAAAAAGTGATATTTATATAAACTTATATATTTAAATTATATATATGTAAAATATAAACAACAAGTATTTAAATTTAAGTATTTAACCTTTCTGAAAGGAAACACCATTTCAGTTTTCTTAAATCCTTAAGATCATTAGTGGCACTAAGGGGGATGTTTGGACTTTGAAATTCCAGATTAGCACAGGGAGGAAGTTTTATGACTGCTTTTCTGAGAAGTCAAGCAAAATGTGAAAATGGAACGAGAAGGAAACTACTTAACTGAATTTTATCTTGGCTTCCAGAATGTCAGGCATCATCCTCTTATATCAAATATATATATGATAACATATTCATAAGAGCCAGTTCATAGGGAAAGGGAAACAATGCCAAAAGGTAGAGAGGGGGATTTGAAGCAATTAAGAGGTCTGGGGGAAAAATACACAACTGATTCTTATAATTCAGGAGTTAAGAAATGCTGCCCCCTTCCTAGTCAAAAAATCCATGTATAACCTTTGATTCCCCCAAAACTTGACTTCTAATAGCCTACTGTGACCAGAAACCTCACCATAACATAAATAGTTGATTAATGTACTTTGTGTTGTATGTATTATATTTTGTTTTCTTAATGATAAAGAAAGCTAGAGAGAAATGTTATTAAGGTCATAAAAATACAATTACAGTTTTATACTGTGTTTATTGAGAAGAATTTGTGAATTTAAGTGGACCCATGCAGTTTAAACCCATATTGTTCAAGGGTCAAATATATACATAAGTATATATAAATATGTGTGTATGTATATACATATATATTTTTTTAACCATGGATTTAGATGTCATTGGCACATAATGAAACTCACTGCTATTTATTGAGCTTCTAGAATAAGATCCTAGAATATAAAATGCTGTAGTATGCATTTTATACACCTTATTTAATGTTTATAGCGTCCCTACAAGGCAGGTATTATTTAACCATTATATGATGAAGAAACACACTTAAACAGACTTAAACAGCTTGGGGTCACCTGGGTGGCTCAGCAGTTAATCATATGACTTTGGCTCAGGTCAGATCTTATGGTTCGTGAGTTTGAGCCCCACATAGGGCTCACTGCTGTCAGTGTAGAGCCCATTTCCATCCTCTGTCCCCCTCTCCTGCTTTGCGCGCTCTCTCTCAAAAATAAACAAATGTGAAAAAAAGCTAAATTCTTAGAAAAAACGAAAACAACAGGGGCGCCTGGGTGGCTTAGTCGGTTAAGCGTCCGACTTTCGCTTAGGTCATGATCTCGCGGTTCGTGGGTTTGAGCCCCGCGTCGGGCTCTGTGCTGACTGCCAGCTCAGAGCCTGGAGCCTGCTTCAGAGTCTGTGTCTCCCTCTCTCTCTGACCCTCCCCTGCTCATGCTGTCTCTCTCTCTCCTAGAAATAAATAAAAATATTAAAAACAAAACAAAACAACAAAAACAGTTGGAAAGTAACAGAGCGGGGACCCAATCATGATCTTTCACCTTCCCACACCAGTGACTTTTTCCTAAGGCAGTACAAGCTTCCTATTCATCCAACCAACACTGTTTTACTGTCTAATAATAATAGCAAACATTTATTGGATGCTTACTAAGTGCCAGGCACTATGTCTAATGCTTTATATGTATTGTCACATTTAATCCTCATATTCCTTTGGGCTGGGTACTATTATTCCCTTTTTCCAAGTGAGTGAACTGACTTTGCTTGGATCTTCTCCTTCTAGTACTAATCCTCCCAAGTTAAACCTCAAAGGAATCAGTCTTCAGCTTGCCACACACAGTGATTCACTCGCCTCATCTTTGTTATTGTCCGTTCTCCTTTGCCGCTTCTGAATCCCCCCTATGAATCTGTTCTCTGTGGGAAATTTTACCATTTGTCTCACTTTCTACCTTTTTCATGATCTCTGCTGAGGGAGACTTGGAACCAAAATTCTTCTTTCCTTTAATCTGTTTTTTTTTTTTCTTTTTTTTTTTAAACTCTGTTAGCCATGCTTTCAGGCTCTTAGGTGACTGTTCTTCCCCTGAGATGCTGCAGCTTACCCTGGCCTTGCTGGTGGAGATCTCCGTTTCCTCCTGTCTGCCCATCACACTCTGACCTCTTCATCGTTTTTTAGCCCACCCTCTGCCTGTGCCACCTCTGTATTCTGCAAGAACCACCTTTCCTTACATTCATCCAGGCACTCTTCCCAACTCAAATCATCACTCTTTTTCCTGCGGATGTAGGGGAGGCTAAAGCAGAAAATTTCTCTGCTCCTTAGTGACTCAGTAGGAACTTACTACACTTTCTTTCATCCACTGCCTTCAGAATCTGTGTTTTACTTCTAAAGTGTATCTTGGATTGCTACCTGTCCATTGTATTCAGTTGTACGAAGACACTTTCTCCTCTAGTTCTGCTTTTTCACCCCACTGATACCCATGATATGACTTGGCTTGGTATATATATTTAGCATCACATGTTAGACTAGAACCCAGAAGAGGCCTTATGGTGTTATTTGGGTTACCCCTATCATAGAGATAAAATATCTTCTCAAACTCTTCTTGATAATAGTTACCTACATTTTTCATTAAAAATTTTCTTTTTAACAAATGTTTGAAGGTGCTTGAATCCTAGGCATTGTTACATGGACCCATCAAGGAATAAGGACTGTGGCCCTGGCCCTCATGACCCTTACAATAGTCAGTAGAGGCAAATGGAGTTTTAACAATATCACTGGTATTGATTGCAGCTGTTGGTTCTAACTTATTAAAGAAGGATAATTGTTTTGGAGGATAATGTATAGTACATACTTCTCAATGTCTTGAATATACTCCGAAAGCTACTCAGTATCTCTAGTTGGTTGTTAGGTGTATGTTTTTCTTTTGTTTATGGTAGGTTAAATAGATGCAGATATCGTTACAAGAAAAATAAAGTGATTCAGGTAGACTCTAGGAACAAATAAATAAAACAAACTTTTACGACGAGATTGTACATTATGTAAAATAGGCCCACATTTATGAGTAAACCAGAGCAATTTTCTTAGATTTTAATGTGTAGATCACCTGGGAATCTTATTAAAATGCCAATTCTGGCTTAGTAGTTCTGGAGTGAGGCCTGAGAGCCTGCATTTCTATTAAGCTTCCAGGAGACACTTTTCTATTGGTATACCACACTTTGAATAGCAAAGGAATGGAGGATTCATAATTTCTTTGATAATCTGCTACTTTGTACTAATATGGAAAAAGAAGAATTAAAAATATCCTTAAGCTATTGATTTAAAAATACATTTAAGGAAACCAAACAATGGCATGGATTTTTATAGAATATTTAGTTGTTTTTTACCCCAAAAGAGACTTTGTATACCTTTTAGAACCGTATTGATCAATAACTTTTGCTCATTTTACCTGAATCAAAAGGGTAGTTGAGAAATGTCTTGAATGTCCATTCTCATGTTAGCAGTAGCCATAAACATAATATTTATTTTCCCAGATACTTTGTGGAGTTCATTCAGTCCACTAGCCCTCAGCCATTTGTTGGCTACATCCACTGTTAAAAGCCTTTGTGGCTATAGAAATAACAATACTTCCCCTGTCCAGTCGGTATGGGATGCACTTAACAGACTAAAAGAACAATTGCATAGTATAATAGAGGCAATCATAGTGTGCTTTAAAGGTTTCAAAAGAAATACATGTTTAATACTTTTAAAATCAAAAAAGAATTAATGTTGGAGGGGCTTCTTAGAGAGGGTCATCAATTTGAGCCTCAAAGCAACTCTGTGATTTGGGTAATTTTATTATTACCCCCATTTTACATAGGAGAAAAGTGTGGCTCCAGAGGTAAGTCATGGGGCTAGCACATAGATAGGCCTGAAATCCAGGTGTTCTTAATTCAAGTCCTGTCCCTTGTCCCTGTACCACACTACTTCTGTTCCATGTGTGTTCCTAAGTCATCACCTGACTAGAATTATTTCCTAGTCTTGTGCTCACTCTTGTCAATTCTAGGAATTTGCATGTCCTAAAAATTAAAAATTTTACTGCTTTTTCTTTTGGAAGAGGATAACTAGCTTAGACTACTTGGGGAATAAAATTCATTTTGACTGGTAAAAACCCTTAAGAAAAATCAGCCATTCCAAAAAAATGAAGGCTATTTATAGATTTTTAAGAAAGTTATTTTCATATATACATAGTGATAAGTTGTGGTAAGAATTAATTACAGTTGTTTGTGTATAAGTAGAGATTTCTAAAGGACATGATTACTTCAAGACTTTTGGATTACAAATATTTTGTTATTTATTAAAATCTGGTTTACATGTTACTTTTTTCCTTTCTTTCTTTTTTAATATTTTTAATGTTTATTCATTTTTAGGAGACAGAGGGAGACAGAGGACAAGCGGGGGCAGGGAAGAGAGAGAGGGAGACACAGAATCCAAAGCAGGCTCTAGGCTCTGAGCTGTCACCACAGAGCTTGATGCAGGGCTCCAACCCATGAACTGTGAGATCATGACTTAGACCGAAGTCAGACACCTAACCAACTGAGCCACTCATGCACCTCTGGTTTACATATTCTTAAAAAGAGATTTTTTTTTTTAAGAAGCCTCTAAATAATTCAGAATTCAGATTAGACTTGTTATGTGTTTGTTCTCCTGAATAAATCATAGAATGTGCTGTTTTCTCAGTATATAAGTCATAAAATGTTCTGTGTTCTCAGTTTAAACTCTTACACAATTTATTATTGATGGTATTTTTTCTTTAATTTGGTTAAACTCTTCTCTTGGCAAAGAGGATTTAGTGGTTTAATTATTATCAGTAATAATGACAGTGCCAACATTTATTGAGCTCTTATTCTGTGTCAGACACCATTCACATAACAATATCTTATTCCTCCCAACAACCCTGTTATCATCCATAAAGCCAGAGAGACTTAAGTGACTTGCTCAGTGTATTTACCTAGTAAATTAGAGAGCTAGGATTCTAATGTTGGTAGACTGACTTGAGAGTCAATATTTGCAATCTAGAGAAATTTTTTTTTTCCTTAAATAGCTTATTGTCAAGTTGGTTTCCATATAACACCCAGTGCTCATTCCCACAAGTGCCCTCCTCCATGCCCATCACTTTCCCCTCTCCCCCACCTCCATCAGCCCTCAGTTTGTTCTCAGCATTCAAGAGTCTCCCATGGTTTGCCTCCCTCCTCTCCCCAACTATTTTTTCCCCTTCTCCTCCCCCATGGTCCTCCATTAAGTTCCTCCTAATCCACCTATACGTGAAAACATATGGTATCTGTCCTTCTCTGCCTGACATATTTCGCTCAGCATAACACCTTCAACTTTCATTCACATTGCTATAAATGGCCAGATTTCATTCTTTCTCATTGCCATGTAGTATTCCATTGTAGATAAACCACATCTTCTTGATCCATTCTCAGTTGATGGACACTTAGGCTCTTTCCATGATTTGGCTATTGTTGAGAGTGCTGCTATGAACACTGGGGTACATGTGCTCCTATGCATCAGCACTCCTGTATCCCTTGGGTAAATTCCTAGCAGTGCTATTGCTGGGTCATAGGGGAGTTCTATTGTTAATTTTTTGAGGAACATCCACACTGTTTTCCAAAGGGGCTGCACCGGTTTACATTCCCTAAAACTAGGATAAGGAACTCATAGCCAAAGAAGACAGCTCTTTCTGCTTACAAAAAGAAAGACCCAGTTCTTAGAAATTTTCTGAATTTAAGTGTGTAATTCAGCTTCCTAAAACTTCTTCTCATTGGTTCTACTACTATGTTCTGGAAATAGAGAATAAATCTGAGCTTTCTTTAGGTCTTTTAGTATTTTATGAGACCTGTTTCTTTTCTCCAGGCTGGACATCCTTAGTTGTTTCCCACCTTTCTTTGGTCATGACTTCGAAAGCATTCATGATCCTAGACCAGGTCTGTTAGATGTAGCACCTAAAAAGGTGTGAAACTTGGTGTGAGTATCTTTGTCTTTTTTTCTACCAAGGGAACTTTTGTAGGTCTCTAACTTTCTTTGCCTTGAAAGAATATGATTGATAGTCACAGTTCTATCTTAACATACCATTTGTACCAAAAATCTGGTATCAGTATCAAATTAATGGAAGAAATTGATGGAAATCATCTCTCTTAAAATTAATGGCCATGAAGACTAAATGGTACTGGAGTAGCTGCTAAGATACATGAGGCTCTTGACTTCTCTGAATTTTGTTTTTAAGATAAAGAGATTATATGTAAATCTAAAATTCTGCAGCCCTCCTTTAGGTAAAGGTTTACATGTAACACAAATGGCTTAAAATTGTTGATAAGCTCAAAATAAGAACAAAATCACTAAGACATGAGGGCACAAACATGTTAATAAACATATTAATAGATATAAAATATAAAAATAAGACAAATTGACAAACAGATCAACTAGAGTCAGTTTATATTTGTGCCATATTGACCCCGTCCCCCCAGACTGTACAAATAGAGAATTCCTAAGAATGTTATATAAAACCCATTTGAATGTTGGGTATTCCTTGATGACAGAGTTTGACTTCAGTGGTGGCAGGAGGAATATGGTTTCAATTGAATTGTTTTCTCTCTTTTTTTTTCTAATAAATTCATGATGTGGATTCCTGTCCACAACTGTGTAGAATTAGGATACTGACTGACAGCATATTGGAAATATGTCATCTTTTACTATAATGTGTATAATCTACATTTGGATTCAGTGTAACTCAAAATGAATAGAAGATTTAATGTGCCCTTAAAATATGCTATTTACACCAAATAAACAAACAAAACATAGAAAAAGAGATCAGATTTGTCCTTACCAAGGGAAGGGAGAAGGAGGTGTTGGAGGAATGCGGTCAAAAGGCATAAACTTCCAGTTATAGAATAAATAATCACTAAGGATATGATGTACAACATGGTGACTGTAGCAAATACTGCTGTATGATACACAGGGAAGTTGTTATGATAGGAAATCCTGGGAGTTTTCATCACAAGGAAAACACTTTTCCCCCTTCATTCTTTTCTTTCTGATGTATCTATATCGGAAGATAGATGTTAGCTGAACCTATTGTGGTAATCATTTAACAATGTAAATCACTGGGTGTTATATGGAAACCAACTAGACAATAAACTATTTGTAAAAAAAAAAAAAAAACAGTGTAAATCAGACCAACATGTTGTATGCCTTATACTTTCATAGTGAAGTATGTCAACTATGTCTCAATAGAACTGGAAAAAACAAAAAAAAATCTAAGCAGATGCACACATCTCTCATAGAAGAAAGGCAACATGTAAAAATGTTATTGAAACATTTGAGTTTATGAAAGGCTGGATAATTCATTATTTTAAGGTTATATAAAATAAATAAAAGCTTTAGTATCCATGATCTTCTTTTACTGTTCTAACTCCACACTTTTTTTTTCTTTTTTCTTTCTCTCTTTCGTTCTTTTTTTGTTCTTTCTTTTCTTTCTTTCTTTCTTTCTTTCTTTCTTTCTTTCTTTCTTTCTTTCTTTCTTTCTTTCTTTCCTACTTACTTACTTACTTACTTACTCGTTTAGGGGACCTGTTAGTAATGGTGAATTTTCATATCATTGTATGACACTATTGTAACTCTCTCCATCCTTTTTAGTGGAAAGGGGAACAAGTAAAAGAAATATTGGATATTCGCATCTTGTCAGAAGTACTAAAGGAAATATTTATGCAAATAAATTTAGAAAGACACAAGTAACTGCAGAGACATACAGAAATATGTGAATATCAACATAGGATGGGGTTTGTGATGATGTTCAGATTGCTGACAGTTACTACAACTTCCATAATGCTCATCGGAGGTGGAATTCTTAAGGGTGAACTGGAGCCTGGTGAACAGGAAGGGCTATTTTGAGAAAGATATGGTATGAACTGTGGACTTTCATAGTCTGAAAACAGGGTTTTGTTAAGTGGTTGCTAAATGAACGCATGACTTGCATTGTTGGGTAAAGAAATTGGAGGGATCGAGAACAAAGGACTAAAATGGGGAAAAAAATCACCACCCACTCATCATTTATGCATCAAATAAATGTTGTTTTGGCACCCCGATGAGCATTGCAGTACATGGACAAAAGACCCAGTCCCTGCCTTCAGGGGCATTGCATTTTAAAGGAAGGTACAGGACAGTGTGATGGGTGCCATAGTGGAATAGAAATGTGCAGGTACTCTGGCATGCAAAATAGGTTCCCTGACCAGTGAAAATTAACCATTTTTTGGACCCAGTTTTCCTCACCTTCAGTTTCATTCTTCTTCCTAATTATCATTTTTTAAAAGTAACAATTTTCAGAAGTTAAAATTTTAAAAAACCCTAGGAGGTTATGTAGCTTCTTGCTACCCAGAGAGTGGGCCACGAAATATTGACATAGCATCCATTGGAGCTTCCTAGAAAATGCATAATCTTCCTAAAAGTGGGCTGTACCCTGGACCTACTGAGTCAGAACCTGTGTTTTAACTATGCCCTTCCTCCTCATGATTCTTTTTCTCATTAAAGTTGAGAAAACACCAATCTAGTTCCCCTTCTCTCCAGTAGGTTTTATAGATGAAGGAGATGAAGACAGATTGTGCCCTTAAGGTCCTATGCACAGTAGCAGAGCTGCTGTTAAAACTCAGCCCATTTGTTTACTGATAGAGTCTCAAATGCCTTTTCTAGTATCTCTGTTATTTCTTACCTACTCCCCTCCACATTTTTACTCTTCTGTTGGCCTCTGTTGTTTCATTTTGTCAGATCTCCAACTTCTTACTTGTGTCCCTTCCTCTCAGTGTCGTTTTTAGTTCTCTCTTTAAACTTCTCTGTTGAATAAGAGAATGGTACAGGCTACCCACACACTATACATCAATAAGAATGAGCATTTTTATTCATTCTTGATTTGGGGGAAAATTTTGGACCTGTTTCTCTAATTGTTTTCTCCTTGTTGTTCAGAACTTACTTTGAAGTCAGCAGGAATTCTGTGTGTGATTAAGAGTGTGATATAATCTGTGATGCTAGAAATTAGAATCTCCTGGGGCACCTGGGTGGCTCAGTCGGTTAAGCCTCCCACTTCCGCTCAGGTCATCATCTCTTGGTCCATGAGTTCGAGCCCCGTATCAGGCTCTGTGCTGCAGCTCAGAGCCTGGAGCCTGCTTCAGATTCTGTGTCTCCCTCTCTTTCTGCCCCTCCCCCGCTCATGCTTTGTCTCTCTCTGTCTCTCAAAAATAAATAAACACTAAAAAAAGAAAATTAAAAAAAAGAAATTAGAATCTCCTTTCAGATGAATTTATCTTCCTTTCTTTGCTATGTGGATTATCTCATAACAGACTCCTTTTGCTCTTTGTATCAAACACTTGGAAAAACAGTGTCTGCCTTCTAGTTTCTAGAAAGGAATAGGACACTACAGCTCCTAAGATTTAGGGGTTTGTAGTACTTTTTTTCCTGTAGAAAATAAATATCTAAGTAGATAAATATGCCATGTTTTATGGGGGACTTTGGCATAGAAAGATATGGTCATAGCAGGATAATATGACAATATTGAAGAAAAGCAGTCAATCAGTGATAAGACCATAGTGGCACAATGCCTTCAACAAAAGTCAGCCATTCATCTTTTAAGCCACGCCCTCTTTATAAGAGGATTATTCTCTCCTGTCTTGTGTTTTAGTTTATTTTTAACTCTGGAATATGTTTTGATTTGAGGGACAGAACCATTAATTTCCATGAATAGATAGTAAGCCTCTCCTTGTAAACTCTGAAATAAAATCAGTTTTTGTTTTTTGTTTTCATAATGTGTTTTTTGCAAGTCACTAGCCCATCTTTCTAACTCTTAATTCGTAGAAACCATAGTTAATGCCACTTCCTGATGGGAGACAATATGATTAAACGTTGTTCTACTTCCGTTCCCTTCCTTTTATCCTATTTTCTATCAATAGTATATAGAAACACTAATTTTAAGTAAGATCTTTTGAAACCTAATTATCTAATCCAGAACTCTTCTGCATATGTAGTCTTAGTAAAACTGACATTTTAAATGGTGGGACTTTGTAATGAGTAATTAAGTTAAATGTATTCAGCCTAGATTTTTAGGAACTGATTGAAAGGTAGGGTTTTTTGTTGTTGTTGCTATTTTAAAAGAACATCCTTTCCCTCAGCACAGAACAAGGAACTGTTTTGCGTTACCAACCATAAACTAGACATTTGATTCACAATCTATAAAATACTGTTTAGCCTTTAGAAGTATAAATTTCAGTATCTTTTTATAATGTGTTAGAAAATTAATCTTTGTTAGCCCTGTATTCCATTATCATGCTTCTCTTAGAAATGTTACTTGTGACAGAACTCTATTATAAAATTGATTCAGTGTTGCATATTTGAATGTTAAAGACAGTTGACTCATTTTAAATGAAATACTTGCACATATGTGAAGTAAATGGCTTATAACTTTAGAGAAAAGCTCATAAGTTGGTTATATTTATGGCTTAAAACATAAGCTCATGCTATAAAAGAGAAATTTAGAAAAATGTCTTGAATATGGTGATTTCCATTTAAATAAATTACAGAACTGTAGTCCACCTAAATTTAATCCCACTAATATAACTGCACCCTTGTCTTAGTGTCCAAAAATATTCCAGGCAATTGCTTCAGTTGCCCCACTTCTTCAGTTTATTAATTCTTTTCCTGCTTTGCGTTAGGCCGGGAGGGAGCAGCTTCCAAACTTCTTTGATACATCTCACATGTTTAATATGAAAGACAAGTTTCTCCTTAAAATGTTTATTTTTTGTCTATGAAATTTTTCATTAACTTTTCACCCCAGCTTGTTCTGTGTTTTTAGCAGGTTTGATCTCGTCTTTGTTCTCTAGGTTCTCTATAAAACTTAGTGTGTGCCATAGGTAGTGAAACATTATTTTCAAAAGCTACTTACAGGAATTGGTCCAATTTCTTTGGTTTTGATGCCATGTATTTTTGTTGTGACTCAGAGAAAAATGATTTGCATTTGGTCAAATTGGGAAAAAAGCTAAGTTGAAATATAATTCCTAATAAGTTCATTTCAAAAGAATATATTGTTTAATGAATTTAATATTACTTTGTTCTTTCTGTAGATAAACGTGTGGAGAATTGGCCTCTGATGCAGTCTCCATGGCCTACACTTTGTATAAGTACTTTTTATCTCTTGTTCGTGTGGCTGGGTCCAAAATGGATGAAGGACCGAGAACCTTTCCAGATGCGCTTAGTACTCATTATCTATAATTTTGGGATGGTTTTGCTTAACTTTTTTATCTTCAGAGAGGTAGGTGTACTAAAGTCACCTTGTAATTCCCCAGGGTTATTGGAAATTAAGAAATTAGAATGTGTAAAACCACCATGTAATATTGTACCCCAAGATAACTGTTAGCTACTCTAAAAGGTAAATTTTGTATTATTGACATATTTCATGTTTAGGTAACAAAAATATGAAATGTACAGAAAGAATAGGACAGTTGTTTTAAAATGGAATTTTGAAGCAGACACACTAGATTCCAAAATAACCCTTATTAACTGTTCTGACGCTAAAAGTTATTTAACTTTTCTAACACTCATTTTTTTTCCCATCTGTAAAATGGGAATAATACCTGCTTTCTAGATCAGAGACAAGTGAAATAATTTTTGATAGTGTTAGCACATATTAAATAGTCAGTAAATAGTTGCTGTTCTTTATTTATAATTCTTATTCAGCAATTTCAGATTTGGTAACTGATTAAAATATGCAGATATAAAATCCTGATTTCAAATGAAATCCTATTACATAATGTCATTGTATTTTGGGTTGCAACTAAAATGAGTTAACTGTTACACACCGTGAATCATCATGTACTTTTTTGGGCACCGGCAAATTCACTATGACACTCTGAAAAGAAATCCTAAAGGCTAGATTGACACAGGCATTTTTTTAAGTTATAAGAGTGGAAGGATTTTGTTTCCAATGAGATTCCTCATTAAAAGTCTGTATGAACTCAGAGAATGGGAGTGATTTTCCTTTAAAGAAATCTGTAATTGACAGCTTAGCCTATAGAATCTCAACTTCATAACAGTTTTTATGTAATTTATTTGGATACTTTGATGTCATTTGTTAGATACAAACCACTCTGGAGCAAGAAATCAGTGCCACTCTTTGATCTGAGTCACGGCTAATTAAAAATTCTCTTGATATAAGCAGATAGAGTTGAAGTCTTAGTGAATTCCTTGTGATTTTTAATTTAGATTTCAATTTTAGAATAAGTTGACACAGCAAATTTTAGAAATTCTAACACATTAAATGTTTAATGCATTTGATTTTTTTAGACAATATTGCTTTTATTAATATAATTTGAAAGGTTGCATACTGTATTTAGTGTTTTTTAAATTCTGTATCTACCAAAACCTTAAATATTATTCACTTTTCCTTTTCCAGTTATTCATGGGATCATATAATGCAGGATATAGCTATATTTGCCAGAGTGTGGATTATTCTGATAATGTTCATGAAGTTAGGGTAAGTATATTAAAAATACCATTCATCAGTAGAAGTGGGTTTAATTTTATAATCCGCACTCTGCAAATGTGCTTTTGTAGAGTGGTAAAAGTGGATAGGACTGTTGTGTGTCAGTAAAGCTGTGTGTTTCTTTAAAAGCATATAACTGGGGTGCCTGGGTGGCTCAGTCGTTTAAGCATCTGACTTCAACTCAGGTCAGGATCTCGTGGCTCGTGGGTTCGAGCCCCATGTCAAGCTCTGTGCTGACAGCTCAGAGCCTGGAGTCTGTTTCTGAAACTGTGTCTCTCTCTCTCTCTCTCTGCCCCTGCCCTGCTTCCACTCTCTCAAAACTAAATAAACATTAAAATTTAAATAAATAAATAAATAAAAGCATAGAACTGAAAATGTTTTCATAACCATCGTGCCCCATTTGGTTGTGAGGGAGTGCATTTGTGCTGGATTACCGGAATGCAATACTTAGAAAAGTTCCATGTTTAGTGTAAAGATGACATTTTGGATTTTTGTTGGTTCCAGTCAAGAATAGAAACTCATAAAGAGAGTCTAATTCATTTGTTAAGAGTCTGAGGGAAAACAAATGTTTTATAAACTATGTAATATTTAGTAAATTAAGCATAGCACAATCTGTATAGGCATAAACTCAGTTTTTTTAATTATATTTGCAGAAAAATAAACCACTGGCAATATAATTACCATATTTGACTTTCCAGTCACCGTTGACACACAAAAGATTTATAAACAGTTCAGTTATGTACTGTCCTCTTTGTTGTTGGTACATAGGATACATATCAGAGAAAGTACCTAATGTACAAAAAGTTGAATTTAGGTTACTGGTATAGTAGGGTTCTTGCAAAATATTTTAAACGTTTACAGAGGTCACCTCTCACTGGATCCTTGGATCCTTAATCTCAGCATGTAACATAATCTTTCTGTACCATCTGGTGTCTTAATTAGAGCCCAGGAAAAGACTTATTCATGTAAGTAGGATTATATTTATGACCTAGGAAATAATTTGTTACTTTGTTCCTTTGTTTCAACTCACTACTTTAAAGATTTTACTGCCTGATAGGAAGTGCTATGATTAAGTATTTACTTTGTTTCACATGTTAAAGTGAGAGACAGACACTAACAGAGACAGGGGCTACCCAAACATACTTGCAAGAGTATCTGAAATTTAGTATAGGCTAACCATGAACAACTGAAATAACCTTTACAAAGTAAATATCTCTCTTTCTCTACTGTTCTGAAAACCAGCAGTGTGAAGGTGTATATGGCTCTGCCTTCAGCAGTTTGGTACTTCAGGACATCTTGCTATGTAACAGACTAAAATTTTTCTCTAAACTGTTGCCATCTTTTAGAAATAAAAGATGAGAGAGAACTTGGTCTCTTTTTTTCCCCTCCTTCCCTCCCCCACGCCATGGATAGATGCCTTGGTTTCACACCTACATAGGCAAAAATGATTCCACACCTCATACATTTTGTGCAATGAAGATTGTTTAGGACTAACTTAACAATGAATAGAAAGCCATGTAATATAGTGTCACTCTGGTGTTTATAACATGTTCCCCCCCCCCTTTCTTTTTACAGATAGCTGCTGCTCTGTGGTGGTACTTTGTATCTAAAGGGGTTGAGTATTTGGACACTGTATTTTTTATCCTGAGGAAGAAAAACAACCAAGTCTCTTTCCTTCATGTATATCATCACTGTACAATGTTTACACTGTGGTGGATTGGAATTAAGTGGGTTGCTGGGGGACAAGGTGAGCATTTTCAGGAGCATATCTGCATATATCAAATTATATAAATGTGTTGTGTGGAAAAGTAATGAGAAACTGGAAATTTGACTTGGTCTTTAACTTACTTTCATGGTTAGTTATTTCTGTGTTAATGTCATTTTAAAGAAATTTGAACAAAGTGAAGCTTTAGCTTTTTATCTGTGGCTTCTTATATACCTAAATATTTGCCTCAGAGATAATCATAAACTAATCTTAAATGTGGCGAATAATATTTTGATAAGCAATTGTAGTTGTACTGATTTAAAGGGTACTAAGCTGTAACTCCTTAGTTGAAGATTCCGTCTCCAGTCTAAGCCCAGAGCGCATTTCTGCTCTAAAACAGGCCATAAGGGAACCTGTTGGATCTTACTGAAAGGAAATCATATATAGCCTTGTTAAAGAGGATCTGAATTCACAGTTTGGCCAAGATCTGTCTTCAGCTTTTCAGATGCTTGTAGATTGAAGATGATTTACATCGCTGAGCTGGAAACAGACTGTTGCTGTATTGGGGATCCAGGGTACAGGTCCTTACAGTAGGACAGTTCACCTTCTATTTTCATTCGTTTTACATTTAAAACTGGTTAGAAAACTAAGAAATAAGCACAATTTTGTCATAGATATATTTATGGGCACATCTTTTTTTTTTTTTTTAATGTTTTATTTATTTCTAGGAGAGAGAGGGAGACAGCGTGAGCAGGGGGAGGTCAGAGAGAGAGGGAGTCACAGACTGAAACAGGCTCCAGGCTCTGAGCTGGCAGTCAGCACAGAGCCCGACGTGGGGCCCAAACACACGAACCGCGAGATCATGACCTAAGTGAAAGTCGGACGCTTGACCGACTAAGCCACCCAGGCACCCCTATTTATGGGCATATCTAAAGGCAGTAATGAGGCTTTAAAATCTACTTAAACAATTACATTTACCATGACTTTTTCCCCCCCAAGAATAATAACATGAAATATAATATAGGCAATAGCTCTATAATAGGGCATACTTAAGCCACNGAGAGGGAGACAGCGTGAGCAGGGGGAGGTCAGAGAGAGAGGGAGTCACAGACTGAAACAGGCTCCAGGCTCTGAGCTGGCAGTCAGCACAGAGCCCGACGTGGGGCCCAAACACACGAACCGCGAGATCATGACCTAAGTGAAAGTCGGACGCTTGACCGACTAAGCCACCCAGGCACCCCTATTTATGGGCATATCTAAAGGCAGTAATGAGGCTTTAAAATCTACTTAAACAATTACATTTACCATGACTTTTTCCCCCCCAAGAATAATAACATGAAATATAATATAGGCAATAGCTCTATAATAGGGCATACTTAAGCCACTGGGGTACTCCATTTGGAAACTTGCCACTTTGAAAGTCTTTTACATTTGAAGAACACTCATTTTTTTTAATATGCTAAAAGCCTGAGTCTTAACTTTAAAAATACTGATCTGAAGAAAAATCTTTTCCATTAGTACTACTTTACAATTTTTTATTCCTAATCTGTACGCAAGATTAAATGTTAGAAAATAATGTAGATTATTTATTTTATGTTCAGATGGTTTGTTGCCTACTAAAGTTTTCTGTGTCTTGTGATTTCATTTTTCTGAAGCATTTTTTGGAGCACAGCTGAATTCCTTCATCCACGTGATTATGTATTCATACTATGGGTTAACTGCTTTTGGCCCATGGATTCAGAAGTATCTTTGGTGGAAAAGATACTTGACCATGTTGCAACTGGTGAGTGAAATGCTTCTAAAATTTCTTGTGGTGAAACACTGAAAATATTTGAGCTTACTAATTTTAAATGCAGGGGTTTTTTTTTAAATGTTTAATTATTTTTAGAGAGAGAGACAGAGTGCAAGTGGGAGAGAGGAAGAGAGAGGTTAGACACAGAATCTGAAGCAGGCTCCAGGCTCTGAGCTCTCAGCACAGAGCCCAATGCAGGGCTCAAACTCATGAACCCCCAGGATCATTACCTGAGCTGAAGTTGAATGCTTAACTGACTGAGCCACCCAGGTGCCCCTGAATTTACTAATTTTAAAGGATTAAGTTATCCTCGACAATTTTCTGTTACAAAGTCAACTTTCTCTGTGCTCCAGCTATGAGAGCTGAGGCTGCTTGGCTCTGAGCTTCTTGTTTCTAGACCTAGTTGTCACTGCCACTAACCTTTTAAATATTCTTAAAAGGCTAAACGCAACTCTGGTCTCTCTAAGAGAAAGTTCTAAGTACACCATAAAGTACGTAGACTCATATATGACCAGAAAAATAGTATAACTTCTTTCTCAGGTGATTTTTTTTCTAACTTAAAATGTTAGTATTACCTCTCTTCATCCTACCCTTGCTTAAATTTTGTTTTCTGTTCCACTTTTCAGTCCTTGTTAACAGCCCACACATTTAGAAAATAAAAGTTGAGAAGATAGAGAATGAAGGAAAGGGTGGGGTAAAGGAAGGGAACAGGACAAGAGAACTCCTTTTAATTCCCCAACACATAGTCCTTAGAGAGCAAAGCTAGGTATTTTCAACACATATGCCTAGTGGGACTTCTTGTAGCAGCTGGATACATCAGTGAAACATTCAGAGAGAGGCGCTAGCCCAGTAATCGGACTGGAAGTCCAAAACCAACCTGGTAGCTATTCTTCAAGCCTCGGAATTTATTATAATTTGCTGTAATCATAGCATGTATACAATTTATCAGTGGGATCACATTTGGAAATACTTCATCTCTGCTTTAAATTGCCAAACAGTTGGCTGGCTAAACAGGAAATGCAACTTTTGGGGAATGCTGGGTGTGAAAGATTCATTTGTAACTAAAATGCTGCAGGAAACTTCCTCCAGTTTTTGTGTAAGCTGTTTATATAGTTTGTGTAATTCATCTCTTTCGGTCGTCAGTAAATGGTCACAAGAAAATGAAGAGATGACAGAAGTCCTCTGAACTTTGTATCTACTTTGTTAGAGTCTGTAGCCGAGTCTCCTTGAGCAATGCCACACTTAATCACACCTACATACACACATACTCCTTTTTGGTGACCTAGGTTCCGAGAAACACTGTGAAATCAACAGTTCTTAAATTCTGGATTTTGCCATAGAGAATTTAAAGTTTTTTAAACTGATAAACTAAAGTTTTTTAGTCTGATATAAATTTAGGGCTTACATGGAATAAATTATTTTAATAATATTTAATATAATCAACTTGGATAATGCTGTGCTTAAAAGAGAAACCGTAATTGCCCATTCCAAATAGGATGTTAATTTTGTGAAGAGTACAATATTTCCAAACCAAAAGTTCTCATAACAATCATCTCAGTTAAATCTTGTAAAAAGTTAACCCTTGATAACACCATCAAATTCATAATTCTTATACTGAGAATCATTCATTTATTGGTATGTTGGATTTAAACTGATTTGCCTTATCTGAATTAAAAAGCTTTTTAATTTTGGCTTTTCTTCTTTTAAAAACTTTTGAAGTTGGAAGTGATTCTCTCTTTTTGCACCTATTCTCAAATATCTACTAAATTTTAGTTTGTAAAGGATAGTGTTAATTCAAATGCAGTTTTATCTGTGTGCTATTTTATAAGAAATAAATAACAAACCCTTCTGATGGTTTCAATTTTAAAAGGACTTGTACCATCTTGCTGACAATTTTATGGAATTGAAATCAGTTAAAATGTGAGAGGAAAACAAAATATCAAAAAGGGCATACGGTACTATTACTTTCTTCTGTTAGGCTATTGATATTCCCTCTCATTAATAACATGATTCAGCATTACCAACAAATACTCACTGAATCCAGACCCTGTGCCAAGGACTCAGGAATCCCCAGGGAGCAACACATAGCCTTCCCCTCTGGAGTTATATACTAGTGGAAAGATGGACGATCATGAAGTTAAGAATTCCAGATAGTTTTAATCGTTTTAAAGAAAAAAGTGCACACAAAACAAAAACCCTGATGAATGGGATAGAGAGGGCCAGCTGGATTGAGATTTTTTTGTGCCAGCAGGTACAACAACCAAAAAAAGTCAGGAAAAGAAAAAGGAAAAAAAAGGCAGGAAGCCCTAGGTGAGGGAAAGAAAGGGAACTAGAGTTAGGTGTGGGAGCCAAAGAACTTTGGACAGTGTGGCAAAATTAGGGCCTATCTTAGCCAGGTAGAGGATTCTGGTATTGTTAAAAGTTACTTACTATTTACAGTAAATGTATCCTGCATCGCTGTTTTGTTTTGTTTTTCAGGTTCAGTTCCACGTGACCATTGGGCACACAGCACTGTCTCTTTACACTGATTGCCCCTTCCCCAAATGGATGCACTGGGCTCTCATCGCCTACGCCATCAGCTTCATATTTCTCTTTCTCAACTTCTATGTTCGGACATACAAGGAGCCTAAGAAAGCAAAAACTGGAAAAACAGCTGTGAATGGTATTTCAGCAAATGGTGTGAGCAAATCAGAGAAACAGTTAGTAATAGAAAATGGAAAAAAGCAGAAAAATGGAAAAGCAAAAGGAGAGTAAATTGAACTGGGCCTTAACTGTTGTTGACAGTGAGGAAGCTCCCATTTCATATAAAATTTCAGGGAAAACAGAAGCAAATGAGGGTTTGGGGGTGGGGAGAAAAAGACAAATGTGCTCTATGTATTAATAACCTTTAGATAGAGTAAAGTGTTAAATACAATACCCGGATGTTTTATTTATGAAGTTTTATTTTAAACATTTTTTTTTTTATTAGCCTTGATATTGTCCAGACCAAAGCAATCATTATGTGACTTTGGAGGCTCTCCCTCTGTTCACATTGTTGTCTAATGCATGAGATTTTTCATGTATCTTATATACAGTCATTCTTCAGTCTGATGATCACAGAAACACAGTATGAATTTTTTGACTAAATTATTATTGCCTACTGATTAAAATCAGTTACCTTACATTTTCTGGTCCAAAGCTGGAACTGTAGATACTTTAAAATTTGCACATTTGAATTCATTTGCTGACTGGAATGGTCGAATCTCTCCACCTCTAGTCTGAATATGCCCTTTTAGTTGTAATTAAATTAAAATATCTGATGATCTCTGTAGACTCTTAGAGGCTTGATGATGATGGTGTTGGTGAAAATAAGAAAGAATTACAGTAAAATCCTGTCTAGTGACCCAAAGGTCACCTTGACTTGTGGCACAAATCACTGTGGGAAACAATTTTTGTGATGAAAAGGCAGCCTTTTAATACTCCTGTTACCATCATAAGTATATTATGAAAATTAAGATTATTGTCTGATTGGAACATGAAACAACTCGTGTCTTTATTACTAACATCACAAAAGAGTTACATTTATGTGCTGTTAGAAGAGAGTATGTTGATTTTTATCAGGCTTTCCTTGTTTTGATTTGTGGCTGTTACTGATTTTTCGTATGTGGAAATATACCTACCTCTTCTGTTGGAAAGAACATTTAAAATTAAATAAATTTTAATTAAAAAATTAAGGAGTCCTCTAATGTAAGTTTTAATAACTTTCGAATCTGCTAGTAATTTTTTGCTTTTTTTACAAATAGCATACACCCAACTTTTCATGAAACGAACCTTCTCTTTCATTGTGTTTAATTTTGGAGTGATATTTTCCTTGTGACAAAGTTGCAGGATCTTATTTATTTACTAGATATGAAGTGTATTCCCATTTTGGTGCAATATTCTTGACTCCTTGGTGCTAAAGATCATTAAATTTAGTGTGTGGTTTTTATAAGGTGTTAATTAAGACACAAAATGAATAAAAGAGTAGTCAGAACCAGAAAATTAAATTTGCTGTTGACAAATGAAGTGTTTCATGTAATATAAATGAACAACTGGAAATACAGTAGGAAAGAGAACTTGTACGTTGTCTTATTGCATAGGTTGAATTGTTAGGGGATGTTGACCAGGGATCATTGTAGAAAGAGAAAATATGACAAAAAAATAAAAGCATGAATATTTCTAAGTATCTCAACATGTCAAAACTGCATGGTGCAGGATGTATGCTGTTTGTGCAGACAAACTATTTCAGAATATTTTGTAAGCTATAAAATATTTATTGTGCGTTAAAAGTACACACTTTTTTCCCCCCAAAGGCATGAATCATGAGAAATACAGAATATTTGCAAAACTTATAACAGTTTGGCCTGATAGGATTCAACACCTTTGTCTTTGCTGCTGACTGGAGATTTGTAAATCTTTGTAAACATTCTGTACTGCTTTCCCAGACCTATTCATTCCCTGCTACCTGATTTCAGCACAATAAATATACTACTGCTGTGGGAAAAAATGATTTTTTTTCTGTTAATCAGTTTATTACATAAATTATCTGCTAGATATTTATTTGATTCAGTTGTTAGTATTCTAAATTCTCTTCCGCTGCCAATTACTAATGTAGAAAAGAGGTGAAACTAGAACTTGGGTGTCTAAAAGTTCTGGTGAAAAGCTTTTTTTTTTTTTTTTTTTTTTTTTTTTTTGGGG